>NW_005187480.1:474022-485308 GCF_000239375.1 Pundamilia nyererei | reverse complement strand
ATCTTTAGAGTAATCTGGGTAATCTTTAGAGTAAAATGGGCAAAACCAGCAACAGCTCAGAGTGGAACTTGTTTAAATGTTTAGTAGACTGATTTTCAAACTGTTAAGATGTTACTAAAAAGTTAAAAATGGAATCAACAGGTTTAAATGTTTGTTGGATTGGTTTACACAGTGAGCAGAAAACTCAGTTTGTACCATTCAGTTGAACTTGAAGCAGTTAAAACAAGAACAGGTCTGACATTTTCGACCTTGCATCCACCTCCTGCTCTGCCGTTTATCTCTCCCGCTTTTTCAGCCAGACTTGAGTATCTGTGAACTTCCCTTCTGCTCGCACTTTTTATCGAGCTCACTTCCCCCTGCGAGATTCCGTCGATACGAGCTTCATTTCCATAACGACGGCTGGCTGTCGGCGTCTCTGAGCTTCAGTCATTATGTGATTGAGTGCGATTATTAACCAGCTTTCCCCCTGATGGATGTTGTGTTTCCATTCACTAATGAGTGAGGCATCAGAGACTGCCTCGCTGTTTCTAACACGCGCTCCGTGTTTCTCTGCCTCCATGGCCCCAGGTGAGGTCGTCTTTATGGGCGTCCCCATTGGTTTGTCTACCTGGATGCTGCACCTTTGGGTGTAGCACCTGCTGCAGGATGTTACCCTCTAATGTTTTTTTTAATAGAGACATTCTCTGGGTTTCTTCGGGTCTTAAAGTAGTTAGGTTTTCTAGGAAAACCTGAAAACCTGAAAAGACATGAAATAGTCAGTATTTACATTAAACTGAGCTTGTTTTAGACCTTAAAAATCTGATATCTAGTCATTCTTTTTTCCCCCCCTCATAAATCTTGAAGAATGCAGCAAAAATGAAAGAAATGAATGCCCTTGGTAGTGAATTCTAGGCCTCATCATCCTACTTTTGCTGATATCCTTCTCATGTTGGTCAGTATGTTGATGAAACTGGTATTAGATCTGATTTGAGCCTATGTTTAGGTTTTAAACCTGCCTAAAACTCTGAAAAAGAAACATTATGCTCTCACTGCTTGAGTTGTTGGTTACTAACAGATTTATATTTTATATACATTTAACAGTCATGTAGAAAAAAAACCTTTTTCATGCACTTTAATCATACAAGAACCACCGAACTCAGAAATTGTCACTGAGATAGTGACAGTGACAGAGCATCACTCTGTCCAGTTATGCGCTACACTAATGGCGTCACAGCTTTGTTATTCAAGCATGAAAACAAATCCCAGCCAAAGTAACTGAATGTTTTAGTCCCTTCATCCTGTAAACCTGGAGAACATCCAGCCAGGATGCTACAGCATCAGTGCAAAATACAGCACATGTGCAGCAGATGCACTAATTTGAAGAAAGTACATGTAAATGTTAAAATGAGGGACCCTCAGTCTGAACAGTTTAAGTTACTAGTTACAGAGAAAACATCACGAACTCTCAAAAGTTTTGAGCTTTTGGGTTTGCAGTGGTGCAGATTTCCATCTGAGTGCTTATAGTTTGAAGATGTTTGTGAAACACATTTCTGGATTATCTGTGGTGTGATTTGGTTTGTTCCTGGATTATCGCAGAATTAAATTCTGGATTTTTATTCAGTTACTGAGTTGGAACTGGGTTTGGTGGTATCTGTTTTTCTGGAAGCCGCTCTGGGACACTGTCAGGTTCCTTCACTGTGTGTTTGAGCTCTGACCTCGCCATCATATTACCGATTCACATTAGCCCTTCTTAAACTGATCTCTGCCATCACAAAGCAGCGAGAAGCAGTGAGAAGCAGGCGCTGCAGCGGCGGCGGCAGCCAGGTTGGCACTGCGGCATTGCCAGCAGGCTCCCAGAGGCTCGCCAGCTCCGGGCCGCTCGCCTCGGCTCGCCTCGCCTCGTTGGCTGCCAGGCTTCGGGCGATGCTGAGGAAAACCTGCTGCCGCGCTCACAGAGGAAGGTGGCGTCCAGGCCGGGCTGGAGCGAATCAGCGGGCCTGGCGGCTGCTGAGGTTTTCCAAGCCTT
The DNA here is from genome assembly GCF_000239375.1 of Pundamilia nyererei. NCBI lineage: Eukaryota > Metazoa > Chordata > Actinopteri > Cichliformes > Cichlidae > Pundamilia > Pundamilia nyererei. The sequence continues at coordinate 483,303 of NW_005187480.1, read as the reverse complement.
TGGGTAATTACAACACTTGCCCTTTGAAAGCGAGCCCTGCATCCCCAGCCCGTCCCACTCTGTGTTATCTGGATGCTGTGATCCTAGTGAGCAGTGGGAATCGCTGTTTATTTTCTTTCTGTGTGTGTGTGAGAGAGAGAGATAGCAGCACCGACATGCCTGGACAAACCTTCTCTTTGTGGTTTAAGTAGATTCCACTTGTGGTGACGTCTGAAGTGGCGAGGAGGAGCAGCCAGCGGTAATGATGCTTGTGTGGCCTGTCTGAGGCTCGCCGGCCAAACTGGCTCCTGTGGCTCCAATGTTTTTGGTGACCTGAGAGAGAGAGTGTGTGTGTGTGTGTACGACCAGTCTCTCTCTGCAGCAGGGACGAGCTCTCGCCGCCAAATGAGTGACAGCAGCAACACCACACACTGTTTGTTTTATTTTAGCCACACACACACTCATCCCCTCTCAGGTCTGTGTGTGTTGTTCCTCGCAGTCATTAGCCGGCCGTGGTGTTAGCCTGTTTGCGGCCCGGGGGGAAACGTCATTAGGGCGATATTGTGGACGCTCAGCCAAGGTTTGTTTTCGTCTTTGGAAAGGGGCCCCAGGTCCCTGGAGGGGCCCCGGCAGTGCTCCTGGGGTCCAGTTTGTTTATAACACTTCTTTGGCAGTTTGGAGGAGGTTGTCACCACAGCAGCACCAGTGGGTTTCCAATGCTAATTGGTCTCCTGGAACTTTCACTAATGGCTCCAAGTAGCTGGGGGAATAAATTATTGTGGCGCGTTCTATGGCAACAGTCACACGTCCATACAGAGACACAAACACGGCACTCGGTTTATGATTTTTCTGTACTTAGAGATCAAACGGTGTGATAAATGATTCATAAAGCGACTCATTTGGCATTCGCAGCCTCGATTTGACGCTTGTTTGTCAAATGGCAATTTGATTCAGGACAGCATGGGGCGAACGCAGGACGTCACGGGTCATATGCAATATGATTAATTTTTAAGAATTACCGGAAGATATGTTAATGACCCTCGCAGCGATAAGAGAAAAGCATTGTGCAGAGCAGCTTGTCAGAAGGAAGAAAATTAGATCTTGTGTCGGGATCGTGTTGTTATTTTAATGATAGATGGATCGCTTGTGTCAGATTTTTTTATATTTGCATTTCAGAAAGCTCGAGCTCGCCATTGTAAATTAATTTTGACAAATATCTGAACGTTTCTGTCTCATTGTTGACTGAAAAATGTCCTCTGAGGCGGAGAAACTGGGAGTGATACCGAGCTGCAGCTTAAAAGTACGCTGAGCTTAAATGTAACAAAAAGTGCAGCATTTAAAGGTTTTTGTACTGAATGTGAAGCTTATTTTAAAGTTTCAGTCCACTGGAATATAAGTTATGCAAACATAAACTGAGTGATTACAACAGGGATCTCAAAAATAAGGCCCGGGGCCCAGAATTGGCCTGCACAACACTTCAATTTGGTCCACTGGACGGCTTTGAAAAATGCGAAGATCTGAAGGAGAATTATTTTAGATGTTTAACTGTATTTTCATAATTTTTATAGCTTCTCCTGCTGATAATGACAGGAATGGTCTGTTTGATGGTCTGTTGTCCGATAAACATCATTGTTCACATTCCTCATGTCATTATGTTCTAACACAGCGGTCCCCAACCTTTTTTGTGCTACGGATCGGTTTATGTTCCACAATATTTTCGCGGACTGGCCTTTAAGGTGTCGCGGATAAATACAACAAAATAAAACCAGTAACAGTACCAAAAAAAGGAATATTATTCATAACACACGGGAAAAGACCCAGGGAAACCGAGTTAACGATAAAAACGATTAAAAAAATAACGCTAAAAACCCTGAAATCATACATTTCACACCCGAGCCTCAACTCTCGCAGCCAAACGACTCACGGGCCAGTACTGGTCCATGGCCTGGGGGTTGGGGTTTGCTGTTCTAGCAGATGATTTGTTTTTATTTTTACATGAAATGGTCAAGGTCACGTTTATTTCTATAGTACATTTAAAAGAACCAAAGCCAAAGTGCTTCACAGGCAGGAAAAAAGAGAAAAAAAACCTGAAAACTGAAACAATTACAAGATGCTGAGGTTTGGCTTGAATTAAAGACAGCAGAAATCAGTCTTCAATAAACATTTACATGCAGAAACATTTGGGGCGGTTCTAATATGTAATTCCAGTATTCCAGAGACTTGGCGCAAAAGATCAGTCAGCTAAATGGTAACCCATTTACTCTCTTAAAAATAATCAGTAAGCCAACAAGGTAACACGTTCTCATTTCAGATGCATCATCTCATCTGAGCTAAACGTCGAGCAGTGGGGTTTTGTCTTCCCAAATCAAAAGCATGACTGACTCTTTCCAAGACAGTATGAGGAAGATTGGCCCCTCAACCCAAGTGGAAGCAAAAAGTTTTTACATGTTTATCAACATGCAATGTGTTAGCAAGAACACGTAAATTCATCCCTGTTGTGAAATTCAAAGATCGGACTCCACATTTGTTGTTGTCTTCAGATCTCAGAAATACTTCAGTTTGATTTTTAAACGTGTGCCGCGGTTCCATCTGCCTCTCGGCTCTTTTAATTAATTAAATATGAAAGTATTTATTCATACTGTGTAGTCGTTGTTGCATGTAAAACACTTTGTGTCGCCTTGTTGTTGAAAGGTGCTCTACAAATAAACTGGCCTTGCTCGGCCTCCCCTCTGATTGGTAGAGGTTGAACATGAAGCCTGAGAGGAACGCCTGCAGGCACTGCTCAGGGCAGTAAAAACACTTTAACATCCTCTGCATGTTTTCATGAAAAATAAAAATATTCACAGTCAATATCCTCAAAAAAAAGGCACACGAGTGAACGCCACAAATGTTATTCATTATTTCTGTTGATTTACTGACTGTTTATTAAAAACTTATTTTGCTGGTTTAGTTTGAACTCTGAGCCCTAAATCGACTTTGTCCACCTTTTGTAGTAATTAATACCAACTACAAATGAAAACAACAACACATCCCTCTGAAAAAATAATACTATAAATGTACATTAAAGTTTTGTAAACCCAATCAGCTCTGCAGCAACTCTCCTGCAGTTTGTATTTGCAGCTGATCAGCTTCCAGCCCAAAGCAGCTTCACCCCGTTGAAGGCTGCGTGAGAGGTCACTGAAGCGTCCTTCTTCTCATTTCTCGCTTCCAACCCTAACCCTAATAGGGCAGTTTTGCCTCTCACTTTAAGACTTTAAGACTCTCTAAAAAAAACTCACCTCGCTCTGATTGGCCAAGTTCTGGAAGCCTCCAGAAGAGCAGCACACAGTGCTTTGAGAGCTACACTCTTGGCTTTTGTGAAATGTTTAAATATTAAAGAGGCGGGATGGCGACACCACCCTGTCCTCATCCCCAGGCCGTCATATAGCGCGGCCCTTAGTGCCATGGTTACGAACACGGTGTGAAGCGTCAGGATGCCGGGATATCCAATTACAACCTTTCACCACGTAACGATGTCATTCAGCCTGTCCTCGTCCCAGGGGCGTGGCTTTGCACATGTGCAAACCTGGCCGTCGTCCCTGTGGCCATATAGACGGAGTGACACGTGAGGGTGAACAGATTTAACCACAATCTTTCCAAAGCGTAGTCACTGTATTGTATTTTTACCCTGTTTTGTCTTTTTTCTTATAGAATTCTTTTAATATTTAAACCTGATGGTGGTTTTTGGCCTGATTCTTTGATCTTGTCCGTCCCATAACATCTGCATCACATTATAAATAAATTTGATTGGATATCAATATTCAGATCAGTCAGTACTGATGTACTTTGTTACATCCCCCACCTGACTGCACACCTCACGATGCATTCACTGATGGCCTCCAGCCGTCAGGACATTTGGACGCTTCGTCATTCAGACAGTTTCCTGCAGTTTCAGTGTGTAAACGTCTGCAGCGGCGTCTCATCCGTCCATCCATCTGATGGATATTAATGTGCCGGGCTCAGCCGACTGCTGTTCTACATGCCACACTGACCCACCACACCAAAAGCCTCATTTGGCTCCACCCGCCCCCCACCCTGCAGAGCTGAAGTAGAAATCCAGCGCTCCCTCCGGATGCCTGCACAGACTCTGGACGGGCTACTGGCTCGTTTAATTTTGGAGTCTGCGGCTGCTTGGATGAAACACCGGCCGCTTCGCCCTCTGGCTACCTGGACGGCTGTTTGGCGAGGCGCCCTTCGGTTGGCTGGCTGGTTGTCAGGGCGATGGCACCGGGGAGGATGGGGGTGCTTCCATTGCTGGGTATCATCCAACTGTTAGTGACCTTGGCTTGGACCCCACCCAGCTGGACTCAGCTGTGTGTCTGTCTGTGTGTGTATCTGACACCAACCTGCTTTTCAAAATAAAAGTTTTTCCGGATAGCTGGGTGGATTTATTTTAGAAGCAGATTATTAACTAATAATATATATATTTTTAAAAATCTATATTTTTTCACAAATTCGGTTGAAACTACAGATAAATTTAGAAGTCACTTTAGTTAATTTAAAGACAACTTATTTTCTTAACATCCCCTGCAATTAAGCGTCATTCTTGAATATGGTTTGAATTATTTTATTTCCCTGTTCTCTCTTTTATGACTCATGTTCAGCAATTTGTGAAAAACCTGAAACTTAATTTGCATTTTTTTTAACACTACTGGTGACTTGTTGGAACAGTCCGCTGAGCTCAGCGAGCTGTGAATGTGAAGATCACTGATGGTTTTACTCATTTTTAAAGGTTAGAGAGGCTCATTGACCTGCACCTGTTTTGGGTAACGTTTAAATCTGTTGCTTTTTCAAGTCGTGTTAACTCAGTGTGTCCTTTCCTTTCACAGCCGGTGTTGTGACAAGAAGAGCTGCGGAAATCGCAATGAGACGCCCTCTGACCCCGTCATCATCGACAGGTAGGAACTGTTCTGATTTTCTTTCTGCTGCTGTGTCTGGTTCAGGTTTCTGGCTCAGTTTGTGATGCTCATGAACATCAGGAGTGATCGCACAGTGAGGAGTCTGGCGTTTATGATTGGACATTGGTTTAGCCTCCTGCTTGCGATCGCGAATCGTTTCTTTGATGTCTAATTGCACGGTCGGCGTAAAGCTGGCTGTTGCCGAGTATAAATGGAGGGAATCAGTTGTTTGATTATCTCTAGTTGCTGCAAGTGAACGCAGCGCAGTGCAAACTGCAGGTCAGGGTTACTTCTATCCAGCAAACAGGATTAAATACACTTTTGGTTTATTTGCTTCTCACTGTGAATGTCTTACTTCTCATTCATCAATAGCAGCCATCAGTTAGGCTGATTTTTTAAGAGTCAATCTAACTTCAGTCCCATTTTTTTCCCAGAAGTCTGCATCTCTCCGCCTTCAGCAAAAGTTTGAGTTGTTGTTGTAATTGTTTGTGTATGCAGGATATTAAACTCGGCCCACTTGTCTCGGTCCTTTCGTGTGGAAATCATGTGGTAATGTACGAATGAGGCTTGGGTGGGATTATGGTGTTAAAATACCAATCTTTCTGTTTTTGTAAAGGGAGAAAAAAAACTTCTACGGGACACATCTTTCTAAAATGGGTTAGACCTAACACTGATGGATTAGTCCTCACAGGGTTAAAGTTATGGATGGATGCTACATTTAGTGCTTGTATTATTGTGCACTGCTCAGACATGCTGCCAGAGGACAGTAGTTACAGCTAAAACGCTGCGCTGAGCTCAGCGAGCTGTGAAACATGGCGACTGTTTGATAAAGGTGAGCTAGCCAACATGGACGACGCTGTGCCAGAAAGCTGTGGCTAACAACGATGGACTAATTACCTCTAAATAAACAAAACTAACATAATTTTCTTAACGATGTATCTGATATTGTTTAAATTTCATATTAATCTCGCTCCACAACCAAGAATCCTTGCAACTGACCCATCGTATTATTGTGATGCTTTGCATCTCTAAAGCACAACTTGTCCTGCAGTGGAAGAATTTTTGAGCAAAAAAAGTCTTAAAGACGTAAATGTTGCTGTGGAGGAAGGATCAAAGATGTGACTTTCACCCTGGAGACTGGGGTTTGTGTCCCTCAAAACCAGAAATAGATGTATGTATTTCTAGACTTGGAGCTTGTTATGTTTTCAGATTGGAAAAAAATTGTTTTTGGTGGAATTTGTTTTGTTAGATGTCTGTTAGGTCCCTTAAAATACAACATTCACCACATATTAAAAAGAATTTACGGCAGAAAGACTGAAACCACTGAGCTGTTTATTTTAATGAGATGGTCAGTTCTCTGCTGTTTTTACAGATTCTGCTTAAGTAAAGAATATCTTACATTTTTATTCAGAAAGTAAATTGTGAAAGTGGCAAATGAAAACCCCATGTAGTGGTGCGTTTAAGGACACCGACGTTTAAGAACTGATAGCTGAACGTTCAGCAGAAAAAGAAGCTTTAAAAAGAATAACGTGAAACTTTTTGTGAGGCGATTTTTATGCAAATTAGCCTGCAGGGAGGTAAGGTTAAGATCACATAAAATGTTTGCATGTATGAACCTCTCGCACATGTTGATGCAATCCAGCTGTGCTCTCTGTGCAGCTGTTGCTGGCATCAGTCGGATTTCTTTTGTTTCTTTCCTGCTTCTTCTGTTTTTTTGGCGTCTCACTTCTTTCTCACCTCTCGCTTCCGGCACGAGACGCCGCCGTGTGAATCGTTTAATCAACACCAGCAACAGCAAAATAACATTTACATGCTGCAGTACGAGTGCGAACTGGCGGCTGATCACAGGCTTCGGTTCGCGGCGTCTGCAGCTCTTTAAGACCTAAAGAGGTCCGGTAACGCTCCTTTTCTTTTATTCTCATCCATGAAAACGTACAGCTGGGAAACACTGACCCAAAAATGTGATTCAGTGCATGTCAATAAATTCATGCCCTCGGAAAAATACGTTTTTTGTTTTTTTTTCTGATTTTAAAACAGCAGCCGTGATTCCTTAATTTATTTTTCATCCAATGCCACATTAAAAAAACAACAACCCCACATCCAATCAGGCGCTCACAACCGCCAGCATCACAATCCTTTATTAACCCGGCGCTCGTCCTCACCGTCTAATCCCTCCGCCCTCGGTGTCCTTGGAGTCGGCGGCTGTCCGTCACAACGCCTGGCTGCGATTGGTCGGGTCGCAGTGGTGGGAGCCAGTGACCTCAGAAGAGGTCAGGGGGGAGGACGGAGGGGGGGAGGGGGGCCAGGACCAAGTCCATGTTGGCTCGTTAGAGAGGCCTTGGACCTCAGCCACACACATGCACACACACACACATACAGGTGATACACACTTCCATAGTGTGTGAGCTCTGAGACACACATTTATAAGAGAAAACACACAAGTACACCCACAGTGTCACTGACACACACACACACACTGCTGTGTCCTCTCACCTCAGACTCTGTGTGTGTGTGTGTGTGTGTGTGTGTGTATGTGTGTGTGTTTAAAGGCTTTGTCACCTCTCCGTGTGTTTTGTCACACATGTGAAGGACTCTAAATGTGTCCACCCAAACCTCAGGGTGAAATCTAAATCCTGGTTCAGGCTTCTGCATTGACTCTTTGCAGAGCCGATGATGTAACATATCTAAATGTCCGGCGCCATTGGCAGCGTTCTTGCTCGTGCGTGGCGTTACTCGTCTTGTGGTCATGTCCCGTTGTTTTATATCTCGAGCCAACCACGATACAAACAAAATAAAATCTCTGCTCTATGTTGTGGTCTGGTCTTTAGAAGATATTTTTCCTCCAAGTTTTTCCACTTTGTATATTCTGATACCTTCATCACCCTCCTTCCAGGAATTTGCTGCCACCTGTGAGTCCTAGAAGAATAGAATAATCCTTTAATTGTCCCACCAGGGGAAATTTGGTTGTAACAGCAGAAAAAAAGCACATGTACAAACAGAACAGGACACAGAACAGAAACGGCAAAAAAAAATTACATCATGGACAATAGTTATGAAAACAGAGTACAGTAAACCCAGGTTGTAGTGTGCAGACAGAGCAGGGTACTGGAAGATGTTTAAATAATTAAGAATATTAAGAATATTTAGAAAAAGTACAGATTGTGCATTGTACCTGTGCACAATCCTTAAATTGATGCTATGATTATCATTGCTCATTTCAAGGCGGTGATTTTTATTCTGTCACTAATAAATTCAAAAACTGCAGCGAATTTCCAGAGAAGTGCACGTCAGATTACAGTGTAGGGTTTCAGAGTGGTCTGCGGTTACGCACTGAAGCATTAAGTGCAGCCCTTCTAGAAGCAAGTTTTGACACTCAGCAGCCATCTTGGCTAACGCCTCTGGGCACTTACTTTGGACGGGGAGAGACCCTAAACTTCAAGGTCAGAGGTCACAAACAAATCGGGGTAACAAAACACTTTTATTGTAGGATCTTTACAATAAAAAAGAGCTTCAGTGGATTGTTGCTGTGATTTTCTTTTATGATGAATGTAGCTAATGTTAGCCAGCTAGCTGATAAACTTATCGGCCAACATTAGCCAGAATTCCAATTTCTTCTAATAAAGCCTATTTGAACCAAATAGGAATTTAACCAGTGGAATCTGAGCTTTATTTCTCCCAGTGAATGTTAGTATCTATCAGTATGTGCTGGAAAGTTAGCTTCCCATTTCTTGAATTACTGATTGTCTTCCAGTTCAGGTCACTTGGAGATTAAAAAGGTGGAAAAAGTGACTGGACACTCGCAGGTTCCTCTGATCTCAAAATCCTAAACTTATACTGTAATCACAGGATCCCAAATCTGTCACATCTGTTATTTTTAAAGTTAAAAAATCCAGTGAAAGGAGATTGTTTCACCCAGATCAGAAGTCCTGTGAAAATATCAGTCCTGTGTGAATCGGCATCGCTGATTTTGGTCTGTTCATTTCTTATGTTGGTTTTCTTCTGCCTTTTTCCCGAGGCTGTAATAGTTTTAACATTTTGGGTGCAAATCCCTGAGGTTCATGGAAATCTATTATTAGAAAGAGCGACTCCATTAGAAGAGCCAAAACTCGAAGGACGATGACATGGTGATCACAGATGCTGGTAGATTCACGTAAAACACACACGCTATCTTTTGCGAAACACAGACACATGAAATCACATGACGTCCCCTGGTTCTGTGACATCCTGACAAACTCTGGAAAATTATTTTCTATTTCCTGGATGTTTCTCTGCAGCCTGACCGCTTTAATTAGGACAGGACACTGATACTAGTCCACTAACCCAGGGAATACACGCACACACACACACACACACACACACACACAC
>NW_005187480.1:466751-473919 GCF_000239375.1 Pundamilia nyererei | reverse complement strand
ACACACACACACACGCACACACCTTTCACTGGGGTGGTGGTGATGGTGCTTTAGTGTGTTTTTAGTGACCCATCATGCAAATGATGTAGCTACAGTAAAGCAGTTTAATGCTCAGAATCCACGTCTCACTGAAGTAAATCAAACGCTCCCACTCTTCTTGTTTTATGAGGAAACGCGTCTTTTCATGTTTTTTTCTTCGTTTGCTTTGTCTTCACGCCTTTCTCTCGACCTTTTGTCTCCCTTCATGCCTCCATCACCTGTGAATAAAGCAGGCGAACGCCTCCTGCCTGGACCTCCTCGCTGCTGGGTCACTGTAACGTTTCACTGCCTGCAGGTTTTTGTGTTCGTATTTGCTAAGTTTAAAAAGACAAGTTTGTGAAAAATGCACAAAAATATATTCTAATAAAGTCGGTAGACTGCTCCTTAAATCTGGTCTGAACCTGAAGCTCGGTGTCAGCTGTGTGTGTGTGTGTGTGAGTGAATATAAATGTGCGGTGATGCGCCTCTCAGAGGTCGCTTTGTTTCCTTCGTTTACGGTTAATGGGTGAATCCTGCCGAGGCAGCAGAAAGCGGCGCTGACGGATCGCCGTAACACCGCTGCTATTACACGCTAATATTGCAATTAGATGGGTGGCCAAGTTGCCCGAGCGGGGCAATAAATTGCCGTAGAGTGTCAAAATGTACGAGGAGGCCGGGCTCTAATTACCCAGAGCGCACCTCTTCACCCGCCCGCGCCTCTGTCCTCCCCCTCCTCTTCAACCGTTTGACCATCGCCCTCCCCCATTAATGGTCGGGCCTTACATGGAGGTCGTGACCCCCCCCTCATCTGCACTTGTTCCTCTACAGCCATTTGCAGCTTTGATGTCATCTGTAGAGAGGTGAGTTTAGGGTGATGGAGAGCGACCTTTGACCTCCACAGAGGAAGAGGTGTTCTTTACAGCTCCATGACTTTGTCTTCTTCAGCTGATGTGCAGATGCACTTTTAGGAGCACAAACTCCTCCTCCTCCCCTTCCTCCTCCTCGTCTATCTGCCGAAATACCCAGAGTAATGAGTGAAAAGGTTCAGAATAAGCTTGGAGTTTTTTGTGGAAAGTGTTTTACTTCATCTGCGTGCCGACTGCTTTGAGAATTAATCATCATTTGCACAAAGAAACTCCTGCGCAGCATCTTTGTCTCGCAGTTAAGATGCTTTATCGTCTCACGGGAGCTGAAATCCCAGCAAGGCTGCGGTGAGGAGAGGAAGGCTTGATTTAAGGAGGTGCTTCAGGAGGAAACTAAAGGAATTAGTCAGACGTTGTAAAAGAGGCCACTCGTGCTGCTTTTACTGTTTTCTTTATTCACGTGACATCACGCTGCATGGTCACGGAGTCGGATCACATGGTTTTGCAGTTATACCTTCTCACTCTTGTGATGTCATTGATGAAGGAGGAGGAGCCATGAGCTGAATTCCTGAACACATAAAGACAGTTTTCTGGTCTTTAGTTTGGTTGCAATCTCTTTGCTCCTATTGGTTGGCATCACCACATGATGATGAGGTGAGATGAAACCACTGACTCTCAAAGTTTCAGTTCCTCCAACCCAAAACTTTCAAGTCAGACAGTCCAGAGGTCCAGTTCACAGACTCCAACTAGCAGCTACAGCTGTCCATCCCACCATCCAGCTGTCAGGCAAAGAGGCCACGCCCCTTATAATGCAAATTTATTGCTTTAATACAATTTTAACAGGAGCGTTATAAAAACATTCACACCTGTACCAAGTATTATTTAGATTTAGGTTATCTGCAGAGGCCAGAAAAGTTTGTGTGTCAGGCTGTAAACATATTTATTTCTGCTGTAAAGTTTGAACATGGGAGTCTGTGGACACTGACTCACTGCTGGAGCCTCTGGTGGACGTTACAGGAACTGCAGCTTTTCAGTGCTTCAGTGTTGGCTTCATTTTTTCCACCCTGGAGGGTGATGCTTGATCTCAAGTTGATCTGGCAGATAAATGAAGTGCGGTAGAAGACAAATAGTACAGCAACAGCTGTACTATTTGTCTTCTACTTCTGATTTGTGGTGTTGATTTCTGTGGACTCATCATACAACGTTTAAAATGTAGTGAGTTAGAATTTAATTAAACAACCTTAAACTTTTCTGTATTCCACTTAAATGTCTACAGAAGAACTTTGACTTGAGCATAATCAGTGAAGAAATCAAAGTAAAATACATCAGATGGAAAATGTGTTGGTTTTATGTTGCGGGGACACGCAGTCAGTTTGTGGGGACCAAAAAGACCAAAGTCTCATAATCTAAACCATCAAACTTCAGGATGACAGTCGGTGTGCTGTCCGCTGAAGTGATGGAAACACCAAAGAGTGCATTTTGGTGAATAATTCAGTCTGAACATCTCGCCACCTGCTGCAGCGTCTGACCACCATCTATATTTTACAACCCTATATTTTTGTGGTTTGTCAACCGCAAACACACAGACTTCCCTCAAATTCACGCCGAGCCCCACTGAGGTGCCGCCCTGGAAATCCAGCAAGTCCTAAAACAACTGAACTGAGCCTTACTGGGGTTATTTAATATATAATGTTTTTTCGGTTCCAAAATGCAGATGGGAGTTTTGAGCCAAAACCTACATTTCCCACAAGGCACCTTTGACATTCTCAGTTTCGGACATGCTGCAAAGTCCACCTCACATCTTTTTACATCGAGTAGCCTGCCGAGCAAACATGAAGACGATGAGATGTGCAGTTTTTTTCTTTTACACCCTGGAAGTTCAGGAAATGTAATTAGCTGTCATTTCAGAACTACAGGAAGGAGTTAGCCTTCAAAATAAAATCCCATAATTTCAACTCTGCACGTCGTCTAACACAACATCCATTGGTCTCCCTCAGTGACCACCTTAAACCCGTATGCATCCACCCTCACTCTGACCCTCATTTCCCAGAAATCCCAGCAGCAACCCCCGGGCCTTCCTCCCCCTTTCATGGACTCATCCTCTGTCTCACCCTATACCTCCCTCCATCTCTCGCTCTGCTTTCAATTCTGGCCTTGCCTGCTCAGTAATGTCCTGCTTTTATTGTAAATCTATACTCCTAATCTGGCCGGCTCCGATGGGCCTCGCTCGCCCGATCAATGCACTACAATTGCTGGGAAGGGTCCAGAGGGGCAGATAACTGACCCAACCCCCCTCCCCCCCGTGGAGTTAACCCTCCATTGGGTTCACCACACACACAGAGATGTGACTTTAAGCTTCATAGCTGCCATTTACTCTTCATCAAGGAGCAAATCTTTCCCCGAGGTTTAAAACACCAAACGTGGAATGATAAAATCCCTCACATTCCCAACACACCGGTTTACGTTTGCTTACATTGTCCTCAGCTCGCGTTTTTAATAGAAGAGCTTCGAAACACCAGGCAGCTACCTCAAAGTCCCACAACCTGCAATTCCTCTAACGTCCAGTAGAGGCTCCAGCTGTGAGTCAGCCCCATAGACTCCATTGTTTTGGTTGCTAATTTCCCCTCATGATAACACAGATTGACCCATAGATTGGAAACTATTGGACCAAACCTTATGGCCCCAACAAACTAACACTGAGCAACTGACAGACAGGGGGCAGCACTAAGTAGTTTAATTCAGTACTTGAAGTACTTTAATCTTCTGTACTTTTACTGCGATTTTAAAGTCTGTCGGAGTATTTTTTATCGCTGTCTTGGAGCTTAAACTTGTGCACAGAATCTTCAGGGTTCCACTTTTTGAATTTGGACAGAAATGGAGAAAGAGGTCGGAGGTCGAGTATGAGTCCTGTTTTTAGCGTTGTGTTTACTTTATTTGGAATGACTCTGAGCGCTGTGATGGGATCTCACGAGTGACCTCTGCCTCTGTTTCCACAAACACGACGGCATCGCTCGCTTGTTTACAGCCGAGGAGCTGAGACCCAGTCTGAACCTCAGGGGAGCAGGGAGGAGGAGGGGAGGGGATGGGAAGTCTTCCTTATGCCCCCCCTCCCCCCTGTGTCCCTCAGAACCCCCACCAGCCCACCCACCTCCACCTGACGGGGTGTCTCCATTAAGCCCGGGGACCTGGCGGGGCCTGGGGGGGCCCTCGGGGCTTGGGCAGGTTTGACGTGATCCAGGCAGAAATGTTCAGTGGCCCAGGACGACCGCATCCATCTACCACAGGGGAGCGGTGAGGGCGGGTGGAGGTGTGTGAAGGTCAGGTCTCCTGGTGAATGGTGGAGTTTCCACCGAAGTTAAGCAGTAAAACATGTGGAGCAGCTTTCATGACGTAGCTCGTAAAGTGTTTATTTTCTAGATTCTGCCTTCAAACTCAGTATTTCACTTTTGTTTCGTCCGTTTGAGTTTTTACGCCTTATCGCTTTATCATCCATGTCGCTGCACAGCTGCTGTCGTTCACCCTCTACAGTGCTGCTCAAAGGCAAATGAAGCTTCTTTATTTCCTGAAACTGATCCAGAAGCAGCTGAGGTGGCGGAAACACAGATCAGAACACCAGAGGACCTGGTGTTGCTCCAGTTCATCGATCTGGTTCCTTCACCCGACCGTCTCAGACCTGTTTGAATAAATTCCAGAGGGAAAGATCCACGTTATGGGAATTAATGGAAGTTTCAGGTTTTGCAGTCATTAGTTTAAAAAACATTAAGAGATGAACGTAGGGTTGTTTTTCTAGCATCATCGAAAAAACTCTTCGCGCTCAGTCCGTCATGTGTTTTTGGGTAAATGATGAATGTTTGTCCCTGAAACAGTTGGATGTCTGGTCGCTGACAGCAGGTTTGGAGGCCTGGAGCCAGAGGTGGAGGTAGAGGACCGATATCTGATTTCCAGCTTCTTGTATAAAAACTACAGAATATTCTTTAAAAGAAATCAGCTGAGAGGTTTCACAAACATTAAGTTTTGATAGGTAAAAAACTTCATTCAAACCCAGGTACGACACCATGGACCGAATCTTAGAAAGCAAAGTTCTGTTCGTGGTATATCCAAAATTTGTGATGCTATTCTCTTTCCCCAGTATGATTTTTTTTTAAATTTTAGAGAAGGCAAAGATTGTTTCAGAAGCAAAGCAGGATGTTTTAGTTTAATATTTGTATTTTTGTCTGGCCAAGAAGACAGGAGCATCACTGGACGCAGGCTTGATTAACTCCTTAGCTGAAGATGGCCCCCGAAAAATGTCTAAAACCCCCAAACACGACAGCAGGGTCCTGAAATTTGGCATTAAGAAGCAAATGGTTCCCCTGGAAGTTCTTTGAGGTGGGAATTCTCACCTGAATGTTTTTGGAAATGTGAGTAAGTGAGGGGGAATGACCTGCCTGTGGGTAAAATTTACAGGAAAATTCGCATCACTGTGAAAGGAAAGCAGCACCGACTCCATCTCCACATCCCACCAGTCTATTCAGACCTTCAGCCCGCCATCAACTGGTTCCCACTTCCTGTTGACTCCTAATTGGATTGAGGAGTTAAGGCCAAATGTGATTACATCACCGCCTATGGGTTCGTTAGCCGCCTCGGTGTCAACATCCAGCGGTGCTCAGTTGGAAATGCCTCCAACTACCCAGGGCGGGGCACACACCAGGAGACCATGGGAACTTTGGGAGACATCCCCACCCACCAACACCCCACCTTGCTTCCCCCCACGCCAAATCCTCCTCCCAGCATGCACCTCACCCCCTCAAGGCAAATCACCTTGTTAATCTCAGCACACACTCAGGATGTTCGTGCTTACGGCCGCACGCAGGGATGGATATGTGTAACACACACACATAAGTGCAGTCCACGCTGAGTGATGTCAGAACCCCCCCACCCCTCACCCACTTCAGGTTTCAGTGTGAGAGAAAAGTTATCGATCTCTGTTCACTGATCCTCATGTTGACATCCAGCATCAGCACCAGCTGCTGCTGCTCTCGCAGCGGGGGGGTCGGCGCTGTGCTGGTGTAAACATGAGCCCCCCTCCCTTGCCTGTGCTATTAATGCACCAATCCCACTTCTTCTTCTTCTTCTGGTGTTTGGGTTGAACTCTCAGAGCAGATGTGACACTGAGCTCAGCCTCACGCTGCCAGATGTGAAGTTTTATCAACTTTGTTGGTTCATTTCTTGTTTTATTTTGTTAACATTGGTCTTAGTGTTTCCTGTCAGTTTGACTGACAGAGTTTTACCCTTTGAGATAGCTATAGGCCCCGCCCTGATTGGGCTCACCTGTTCCCGTGTATCTGCAGTTATTGTCCTCTCACTGCCCTGACTGTCCCATGTGGTGCTGTCCTCGTGTGCAACCTTCTGTTATGTTCTTCTCACCGCCCGGTTCGCTGCGTTTGACCATCACCTGTTTTTCGGATTGAAGATTTGGATGTGCTGTGAGTCGGTGTACACCCAGCGTTACACCCATCTTTTGATAAAGTTTTTGGCCAAGATGTTTGGACGTCTTGTCTCGCATCAGAATGACACTCTGTGGCTGTTTCCCTCTGAGTGAGGAAACAGTATTTATAGTTTTAGAACTTCCTGGAGGAGGTTTTAAATCAGAAATTTCAAATTAGTGTGTGAGCGGACAGAAATCCTCTATTTGTAAACACTGCTCTTATTGTGAAACATCTGCTTGAGCGAGCACTGCTTAAAGCGCGACACATCTGGGTTTGTGCAACAAAAATTAAAGTAAAGTTTGTGTCTCCACCTCTCCAAGTTTGTAGCTCGCCCTTTGCTCCCCCCACATTAGGTGAAATCAGCTGATTGTGGTGCAAACGCGGGAAAAACAGCATGTTTGATGACTTTAAAGAACTTATATAAGCATCAATGTTTGTTTTATAGCTGTGACACACTAGAATTTTTAATATAATAGAGAATAATGAGTCACAGAAATGTGATTACATTAGGACATAGTAATCTTAATCTATGGGTGACACACTACATGGAAACCGTAGCTCAGGATGCTGCACCTCGAAAGCTTCACTTTATTTCATGTGTGACGCTCGGCGGGGTTAAAGGAGGGCTGATGCGTCCTTCTTCACGTCAGGCTGCTGTTAGCATTCACAAGAACCCGCTCTGATTAGAAACGGCTCCTCTCTCTCTCCCTGTACCAGTCATTCTCAAGCTCACTCGCCCTTCTTCCTCCTGTTAATCACTCAAGTGTTTTTCCCAATTAAGAATGCACTGATAACCTTCCATCTCTCTCTCTCTCTCTC
>NW_005187480.1:463880-466731 GCF_000239375.1 Pundamilia nyererei | reverse complement strand
ACACACACACACACACACACACACACACACACACACACACACCAGTTTAATCAGGAGTATGAGCGCGGTGTGGCTAATTAAGGACGACCATCCGTGGGCTTCTGCTTCGCCAGCAGATGTGGGGGAGGGGAGTGTGTTGTGTGTGTGTGTGTGTGTGTGTATTTTCTATCCAGTGGCAGCCATGTTAGCCTACATTTGTGTGGGTGATCACTGGTTAGCAGTCGAGAACTTTTCAGGTGGTTTAATTTCTGTAACATGAAGGTAGAAACTGAGGGGAGGGAGTGGAGGGGGTCCCAGTATATCCCACTATATCCCAGTATATCATAGTTTACAGTTGATATTTCAGGCACGACGTTACGGCTATAATATTCCACTTCCCTCTTATTTCCGAGCTTTGAAATGAAACTAAAGGCTCCGTAAAGCGTTCGTTATTTCCTGTTGGTAAAGCTTCATTTAGGGAAATGTGAAAGCCTGACTTACCTGATACTGCAGGCTTGCCTTAGTTGGTATTATATTCAGGTTGATCTTGAGTGAGGAGTCAGAATAAACTGATGATCTGGTTCTGATGGCTCATCTGGCAATGACTTCCACCACCTCCAAGTCTGAGGTCACGGTGCTCGGAGGTGGCGGAGGGTGGAGTTCCCACTCTGGGTCAGCTGAGCTGTTGCTCTGATTTGGACTCACCGTGCCCTGGTCTACTGAAGACTGTTTGCTCCTGCTTTAGCGTTAGCATGCTGTAGCTGTGGCACCAGGAGTCTGCTGGGTTTCAAAATGAAGAAGACTCGGGGGAACTTTGCTGAAGGCTTTGATTAATCAGTGAAGTAAGTGTAAGATCAATGGACACCTGCAGCCAAATGTGCACGCTGAAGGAAAAGTCAGCCTCAAACCAGAGTTTCCAAAGTCTCATTTCAGTCACAAAACCCCTAAATATTAAGGTAGTTCACGGAGGTACGCACAGATACGCTACGTTACGTCGTTACTCCTCTAGAAGGACGTCCCGTTTCAAGGAGACATTTATTAAACCTTTATTAATTAAAACAATATAGTTTAGGTCTTAAAAAGGGGTTTAAATCAAATTTTGAAATCATTTTAGGTGAAACTTTAATTTTAGAAAACAGGAAGGAAAAAAAACACTAAAAATCTTTATTCTGAGAGTTTGAGCACATTTAACCTCAGGAACATAGAAACACAACCTGAAGCACAAACACAGCTCGTCTGTGTGCAGATAAATAAATAAAGCTGTGTGTGTGTGTGTGTGTGTGTGTGTGTGTGTGTGTGTGTGTGTGAAGAGTGAAATGTGAGGCGGGCGAGTCCAGACACGACGACAGCAGGAAGAGAGAGCTGGAGGGGAGGGTGAGGAAAACAAGGGGGAGGGAGGAGGTGTAGATGGACAGGTGGGGAGGGGTGGGGGTGATGGAGGGGTGAGAATGAGACAGTTGTGGGTGAGACGGAGGAGGAGAAAGAGAAGGAGGGCAGATTAAGAGGGTATTGATTTCTATATAAAGATGGAGGGATGTGATATGGGGGGAGGTGGGGGAGTCAGAGGGGGAGTCGCAGGGGGAGAGGAGGTTGCCGGGGAGGAGAGACGAAGGTTCGGGTTACATAACGACCCAAACGTCTGTCTGTCTGTGCGGTGCCCGTTTTTAACTCAAGGTCCACCAGAGCTCTCAAACACAGAATGAAACGACAACAATAATAATACCTGTAACAATGATGATAATAATAACAGGAACATAATATTAATAATAACAATAAGATAAAATATCATTAAAAAGCATGAAAATCCCCCAATAATGTTTTAAATGGTTTTAAAAATGTTAAAGTTTTGATGTCTGAAAAATAATTTTCAATTATTTAAAATAAAAATCTTGATAATAATTTGGAAAAAACTGAATAAGAAATATTTAATTATTTTTATATTAATCAGAAATAATCCAAAATTTAACATTAAATATAACAAATAATTCCAGAAATAGTATAGGAAAAATTCCAGGTAATAAACCCCACAAACTAACAAATAATGATAATTGAAAAAAATATCAGAAATAATAATAAATAAAAACCCAGAAAACAAATAAATTATAAACCACTAATATTCCAGAAACAAATAATTCATAAATTATGCAGAAATGATCTGGTGAATAAGCAAAAACCTGCAGAAATCCAGAAACAATCCAAATACAGTGTTTATCAGAAGTATAACAAAAAATAAAATTAACAATAAAGACCCAGAAATAATTCAAAAACAAACCAGAGTTAACAGAGATGCCTAAAAAAAACTAAAAGAATCTTGAAATTAACAACTAAATGTACCAGAAATAATACAGTAACCTTAAAATTAATCTGAAAAGAAAATGGACATTACTGGAAAAGTAAACAATAATCTAAGTGAAAAACAAACAAAAACACTAGCAGCGAATAATCCAGAGATTAATCCAAAAACAAAGAAGCTATCAAAGGAAAATTTAAGGTGGAATTAATGTGACACGATCACATTCTGAACACTTGTTTAGGGAATAAACCAGATTTCTGTTTCCAATATAAACCTCCGATCGATATGATCAACACAATCGTGAAAACCGCAGATTAGCAAACACGCAAAGAGCTGCAAAAACGCACGAAATCTGAAAAATCTGACTTCTGCATGGAGTGAAAACAGAGTTTCTTCTTCTGCTCGATGGATGTGATAAGCCAAATAATAAAGGTCATGTGAAGGTCACATGATCCATTTCAGGGTCCAGTAACAGTTTGTAGTTAATGTGAAGTTTCCAAAGACATTCAAGCATTTAAACAAAAACTTGAGTCACACACGTGCACTCAGGTAAACACACAAACACAGTGACACACACAC
>NW_005187480.1:459851-462761 GCF_000239375.1 Pundamilia nyererei | reverse complement strand
CCTGACCACCAGCACAGTTTTCTTATTTTTCTCTCAGCTGATCCGCCGGCAGACAGACACTAACGACACACACTAACTGTGTGTGTGTGTGTGTGTGTGTGTGTGTTGATTTGCCGAGCTGTTTGAAGCAGGATACCAAAGATTTTCCTCAGAATCCATTTAAAACATCTCCAGTCAATCGGAAGCCTTAAAAAAACCACTTGTAACCATGTAACATGTTATTTACAATGAACACATTGAAAACGAACAACAAAATATCCAAATAAATATGTACATGAATAAATAATGTAGTTGAACTGATGGGTCACATGACCTTTATTGATCTCTGAATGAAGGAGCAGAGGTTTAAAAGGAGTCAAAGGCTGCTTTTTGGTAATGCATACAGAAGACAGAGACAGAGACTCTGAAGAATGCCTTTAATCTGTGTGTAGTGCGTTTTTACTTATTTAGCATTTAGTAATGAAATGTAAACAGAATAAATTATTTCTTTAAGGTGGCTGAATGGCTAAAAGTGACGTCAGTGAAAACTTGCAGTTCCTCTAATGTCCACTAGAGGCTCCAGCAGGGGCGAATTTTTTCACACACCTGTTTTCATGCAGAGGCGTGGTTATCTGACTAACAGGCGGCTGTAGCTGCTAGCTGTCTGCTAGTCTTCACTCAAACTGGATCTCAGCGCCGCGTTGGTGCTGTTGGAGCCTTTTAAAGACTTTTATCTCACCAATAATAATACGGCTGCTGTGAGGTTGCACTAAGTAGCTGATATCTGTCACTGTGTGATGCACCCATACCTCATCACTCCACCTTCTCATCCAGATGTGGTTACTCTTGGCTCCAGAAGGCCAGCATGGCTGCACAGACATTTACACTGAGGCTTCAGAGCCAGCGTGGTGGTGGTGCTCGTCTTTCCTCTTTCATCCACTCCCTGCTTCTCCTAAATCCACGTTAGCACTCAGAGTTGGCGTCCGCTCTTACGTTGGTCATTGTTTTTCCTTCCTGGCAGAGGTCGCAGGTAGTTGTCCAAAGCTGAAGCATGTTTTACTGGGATGGTCACCATAAATGAAAGCTGTACTGGTAAAGGCTTCTCAGCTGATCTTCATTGTCACTTTTACTTCCGGTCTTTTTTAGTGTTCCCACGTTTGTAATTCTCACCTGTGTTGAATTGTCCAGTCAGTCCAGCTTGCTCTTTCAGTTTTTCCAGGCGTTTCCTTGTGGACCTTCATTTCTGGAGTTTCTGATGTACTTTTTAGTCTTCTGTTTCTTCGTGTATGACTTTTCAGAGTGTTAGGGGTTGTTGTCCTTTGCCTGCATCATTTCACTGAGCGTCTGTGCATGCCCAGATTAAACGCTGGTTCGCTTTGTCTGCAACAAATATGTTATTTTCTGTAGTTGGAGGTTGTTTGATTTGAGTGTTTGATTGTTGGGGTTTGTCTGTCATGTTTTGTACGCTGCATCTTAGGTCAGAATTTTGATCTTTTTGGTAATTTTATGTTAATACACAAATTTACAATTAAGGACCCAGTTGCAGATAATTCAGTGTAAACTTGATCAGATGTTATTGTTGTTCTTGTTGGTGTCTGAACTGTGGTGCTATAAAAGCTGGAGCCCTGCAGGTCGGCATGCGAGTTGATACTGATTCTGTTGCCTCTTGTTTGTCCGACTCTGTCTTTCTTACCTCTGCAGGCTGTGAGCTTACAGAGCTGAAAGCCTCTGTTGGATTTTCCTCCTTCAGCAGGTTTTCTGATGTCGGTACCGTCAGAGCTGAGATCTCAAAATACAACACCTTTCCTTTCCTTTCCTGCTCACTTTGCGGGGAATTTGCACTCCTGTGCTGCAGGCGGTGAAATAAAGGGGGTCTCTGCATGCATGAACAGCTAAAGATGACGATGCTCATGCATGAAATTCCTACGAGGGTTACGATTTCTGAAACAGAAACACTTTATAAACATGACGTTAGCAGCCTCTGTTCACTTTCAGTTTAATCATTGCTTAATGCAATTAGGCTTACACTCGTAGGGCCAAATATGGTGCAGCATCACTTCCTGTTTAATCAGGTAATGAAGAGGTTTTCTGTAAAACTGATTAGGAGCTCGGAGTTCAGAGTTCAATAAATTTACTCAAACTTCTTCTCATTCTTTCATTTCTTGCTCAGCTGATTGATTGATTGATGGATCAGACAGTTGGAGAAAACCTTGTTAATACTGCAGTGTTTGTTGTCTCACCTGGCCTGAGACCCGTGTTCACCTGCCACGTCGATAAAGTTTGTTTTTGAATAGATGAAGCCTGAATAAAACCCGCTGGTGCACGCCGGCACCATTCCTCCTGCTCTGCCCTTTTGGCTGATCATCTGCTGCAGGATAATCATGACTGAAATATTGAAGCGGCGTCGTTTTGGAGGCGAACTGAAATTTGGCAGCGCAATGCAGGAGGAGGGGGAGGAGGGAGTCGTGGGGGAGAGGGGGGAGTTCATCCTCCGCCTGCCCGCAGTCGTCTTCCTTCAGCCCCGCAGTAAAACCCCTCTTAGTGGGTAGTGCCATCTGGCCGGGGCCCCTGGCGGAGGCGTAACGGGGCCCAAAAAACTCGGGGTCGCGATGCTTTACTGCCCAAGCTTGCCGCCTGCAGATGGCAGCGGGCGTGCCGCTGGAAAACGCCAAGGTCGCGACGGCATGTGGCGCGGTGGAAGGGAGAGCTAAATGGCAGTGGGGACGGTGGGGGGGTAAGGAGGAGGGAGGATGGAGGGGAGGAGGCGCCGCTGGAGCCATAGCAACATCAGGGCCGTGCTATGCTACATTAAAGAGCAGTGCTAGCTCGCCATATGGGAGGGCTACTGCTATCAAAGCTAATAGCTATGTTAGCTTAATGCACACACACACACACACACACACACACACACACACACACACACACACACAC
>NW_005187480.1:454038-459831 GCF_000239375.1 Pundamilia nyererei | reverse complement strand
CACACACACACGGGCTCACAGTGAGGTGGCAGCTGGTGGAGTGAAAAGCCTCCCAGTACAAAGGAATTTAATAAGAGAACAGCTGAATGAGGCAGACAGACAGACAGAGAGGCGGACAGACGGACGTCTTCCCCCCACATATGACGCACTGCACCACCGACCCGTCTGTCTGTCTGTCTGTCTGTCTGTCTTGTAACTGCGTTGACCTCATTATGTGAAACTTTGAGCATGTTTCATACGAACATACACAACAGGATGTAAATCCAGGATTTTAGATGCGCGTTCCTGCATAGATGAAGAACAGAAGTTTTGGTAAAGTAGAAGGAAGAGAAGAAGTGAATCCTTAAATACTTTGACCGAAGCTCGTAACTGTGGGCATCACCAACTAAAAACCAAAGCAAACTAATAATAATTAAGAAAAATCATTACAGTAATTCACAGAAATAATAATTTGTAAACGCATTTCCAGCCATAAAATATCAAAGCTGAGAGCAAAACTCTAACATCATATATATGTGTAGTAGCAAACAACAAAAGGGCTTTTTCTGTAATTTAATGGTATATTTATAGTCAAATGAAAAACAGGGTCAATTAAAATTAAATAAAATAAAATTAGTAAAACAAGCGCATTCTCTGTTATTTAACAGTACATTTCTATTAAAACCAGGAAAGTTTCAGTAATTTTCTGATACATTTACAGTAAAAAATGATACTTTCTGTTATTTAATATTACCGCTACAGTGAGAAAGTAGACACTTCTCTTACATAATGGTATATTTTGTATATTTTAGTGAAAAAATAAGAAACTTTGAACTTTAAAGCTCACAGGCTACAGCCTAAATAAGCTGTAACTGCACCAAATGAAACCTAAATTTAACTGAACAAAGCGTCCGCATACTTGTGGACTTTAACGCATCATTGCTCATTTCACCGCCTTTCATTTTATTTATTCACTCTTAAGATTTTTATTTCTATTTAATTGTAATTTTTTATTATTGTTCCTGTTTTTGCTCTAAACATTATTTGACCTTTTATATTTTCCTGTTACTGTCTCGTCAGCCGTCGCTCTGAACGGCTGTTACAAACACGCTGTATAAATAAAGATTGATTGATTGAACAAACAGTGATGTCAGGCGCTCTGCGGACGATATGAACTTCTTTCTTCGTTTTCTTCTTTCTGTTCATCCCTTTGTCTCCAGTGCTGCGCCTCTCTCTCTCTCTTTTTCTCTCTTTCTCTCAGAGTCTCTCGTCCCTTGGCGTCCTCCCTCTCCTCTCTCTCTGCCTGCAGCTGAAGATGAGACTGAAAATTAATTTGGGGGGTTTCATTACATTCACTTTTTGGCCCATTTCCCCGAGTTCAGTCCCCGAGCACACGCACACACACATACACACACTCTGTCCATTTCAGCTCTGGGATGAAGGGAACAAGGAGGAGGAGGAAGGAGCTGGATTTTTTTTTTTAAACCCAGAGATGTACCATGTGACCCTGAAGGCTGGTTAAATAATAAATGTCCCCTCACTGGTTGGTTGCTTTTTATTAAGTGGGCAACATTTGTAATCTGTTGGTTGTGTCATCCTTCTAAACTCTCACAAAGTGCTGTCCCCCGATGGGGCGATTCGTACACGCAGCCCCGAATTATCCCTAAGTGAGAAGAGGTGTGTGTGATGCCATAACATCAACAGTCTGTCCTCTGTATGAAACAAGCCACTTTAAGCCAACTTTCTTTTGATTGTCTGACTTCTGGAAGCCTGCAGAGGGGTATTATCACTGCCTGATTGACACAAGAAACCAGATTTCCCACATGCATGTGTGAAAATCACCTCATGTTGACTTCGATAGCAGCGTTATAGAAACTGAAAGCTTGAATTATTTATTATTTTAGACATTCGTACTGAAAAAATATTAGTGTGAGTTTTTCAGTACCACCAATATAAATAGCAATAACAAATATTACACTATATGCATTACAGGTTTGTAATAGTTGGAACTGCACTGTTTGTAATTTGTGAATTAATATTTAAATGAACAAATTACAGAATTTGTTGAAGAAAAAATTTGAATAAAGCAAATAATGTGTTTGCTTTATTGAATCTGAAATTTTTTTACCAAACTGAATTATTTAATAAAGAGACCTGTGATTTTACATCCTTGTTAGAGCTGTATATTACATTATGTATTACATATATAACATTATGCACATAAAAAACAATATTAGTTTAAAAGGAAATAAAATATTTACTTAATCTGTTTCTGTAAAGGGCTTTTATTCTGAAACCCGAGGACAGGAAGAAGTCCTTTTTATACAGGGTCAGATGTTGGGACCACTGGGTCACATCTGTCACAGAACATTTATCAGTGCTGTAACTGAAGCAAAGGTGCCAAAACATTAGAGCCAAACTTGTGCGCTATGGGGGAAGTACTCAAACTCAAACTGCAGAATATAGGCTGTAAATTTCTACCTTGTTAGTGTGAATCAAGGCTTTGCATAGTAAATAAAGCTCACACTTTATGTAATGAGACACTTAAAACAGTAGAATGTAAATATATCAGCCATACAGCAGAATTACTGCAGCAGAACAGCTCAAACATGCAGGATTAAAAATCAAAGAAATCCAGGGCGTGCTGTTTTAAATAACACTTTAAAGGCCTTTGTTCTCCAGCACAAGCATGTTTAATAGTTTTTTAGGTTAAACGTGACCATGCCTGGAGAATAAAGGCATTTAAAATGTTATTTAAAACAGAGCGCCCTGGATTTCTTTGATTTTTGAGTTTGAACATAACCGAAAAAAGAAAAATGATTTGAATCCAGGAAGAACTCCGACTCCGGGACTTTGTACGGGAGGAAAGTGATTAAGGTGACACACTGAACATGTTGACTGTGTTAGAGAGGCGGTATTCTCAGGCAGAAAACATAACGGCTCCACGACAGAGGGAAAAAGTAAAAGCCTTAAAAGGTTGAAAAATAGAGTTTGGTGGGTGGGGAGAAAACGCCTGTTTACTGATTGTCGGCCTGCAGGTTTACTGATCTTTCTTCAAAAGTAGAGATGACTTTATAAAGTGAGTATAGAAACATAAACAGGTTTAATTTCTGCGCTGGTTTGTTTTTGCTGACCTTCCCGACGCTCTCACACATCTCGCCGTTGTTTCTCTAACGCCTTCGTATTCTCGCCGTCCAATCTCACCTGCTGTCACCTGCTTTCTGCTTTTTACACTTCAAAGAATTTATTTTTTTTAAAAATCTTCAGCGTCTCCCTGCAGCCGCTTCCTTCGCTCGCTCGCGGACTCTCACCTCCTCAGGTAAATTGAGTTTTCAAGGTGAACGTCCCATTACAGGAGAAGGTTGACAAATTAATTTGGTGGGCGCCTTGTTGCAGTGTGGGTAGCGATAGTGACCGGCCTGTCAATTTGAGAAATGAGGTGTAGCTCAGTGAGCCAGATGGGAGAGAAATTGAACAGCACATTAGCTAATTACTTATGCAAATCACCGCCAGTCGCTGCACCTTAACTTAAGCATGCTGGATGACACTCGGGGAGGCTGCTGGAGAGTTTTAGCTAATGCTAAGCCAGACGTGCACCTCAACACAGCCCCTCACCTGCTGCGGGAGCAACAAACCTGCAGCCAAGCAGAAAATGGATCACGCCGTGTGAAACCGACGTTACGGCAAAAACAGCAGCAAACGAAGAAGAAATAAAAAGTTTAAAATGCTTCCAAAGTCTCAGATTTTAGGTTTAAATACAGAAACGTTTCACAATAAAAGATAAAAAGATGAAATTAGAGAAAAAACATCCAGCTTTAAAAGTGAATTAAATTAGGAGGAAGACTTCACATCTCTTTGGGTTTCCTCAGATGAGTCAAAGGATGTTGAGATGATCGTCCACAATCATTTTTGTGTTTTAGAATAATTTTTTAACGAAGACAAAGAGACGTTTTTACTTTATATATTTACTCCAGATTTAATGCAGATTACTGCAAACCTCACACACGCCTGAGCACTGTGTGAGCATCCGCGCTCACACATGTGGGGAAACATCGGTTTGATTTAGTGTAACTACAAATCTGAGTGTTTTCTTTGTTAGTTTTTCTGCTGAATGAAGAGTCTATTAAACACTCACTGCTGAGCTGAGATAAAATGACTAATAAAATGAATAGTTAAAACTCCAGTGCAGCCAGTGCTCACGTCATGTACCATGAATTATTAGGGCGTGGCCTCTTTGAGTGACAGGAGGATGGTGACACAGGTAGCTGTAGCTGCCTGCTAGGCTTCACCTCGGCTAACTGAAGTGAACACTGTTGGGCCTTTTGGAGTATTTTTAAGACTTTTATTTTGAAATGCCATTAAGAACTGCACTGTCTTATCCCGAAATTGTGACTTCTGGCTTCAAAAATTCCAACAAAGCACAAACACAGTGACTCCAAAATGCAGAATTTAGAAGGTGGTTGGTGAATGTTTTCGCTTCCAGCTCTAAAACTAAAGATGACAACAGCCAAAATGCAAACAAGCTAGCAGGGAAGTAGTAGTTTATGTTTTCTTCCTCTCTCTGACATCTTTTGTAAGAGCAAGGGTTTAACTTGTGACCCTTTAGAGGCCCTGATCCTCCCGACTGGGAACAAGTAAACTAACAAACACTAAACTGCCAAAAAATGCGAGCAGGCACAGAAACAAAAACCCTGTCAGCTGGATAAAGTCACTTATTCTGTGATACGTCATATTAGCTGGTAATACTTGTGTACTTTTACCTTCTGAACTCTTGTAATGGAGTATTATTAGACGGCTGTATTATTGGAGAGAATTTAAGCACCGCCGCTGGACTTAAGAGGTCATACCTGCTTTATTAAGACTCCTTCATTGACCATCAGGAGCCTCCTGTGTAGCTGATCCCTCCCCATCTGCAGCCTAAGCCTCCTCCTCCTCCTCCTCTTCATCACTACTCAGCATCCCGGTCTGAGACTTGGTGGCCAGGTGTTCATTTAACGCCTAACGGCAGCTCAGTAAGGACGCCCCTGAGTCCGCTTCACGCCGCCGCCAGCCGAGCGAAGACTTCGCTCTGCCAAAACTCCCCTCTCCCCCATAAACCCCCGTTCCCTTCCTCCTCCTCCTCTTCATCCCTTCATCCTCTCCTTTCTTTTCCTCCCTCGTTCTATTGTTTAAACTCTGCCGTACGTTAACCTCGGTGGCGGTGTTATTTCCCCGTCCTCTCCAGGCAATAAACTCGGCAGACGTCCAGCAGCTGGACACTAAAGGCTGCTTTACAGCTGGACGTACGGGAAGCAGGATGGGACATATTTGCTTTAAATACATTTCATACTTTTTTTATATAGTGCTAAAAGATCCTGGTGGTGAATTTAGATCAGACTGACCACTAAGCAGACCATGTTTGTAACCAGGGGTGTCCACCCCTTGTTTTCTCTCCCAGCATGCACAGCGTTCCCTCTCTGAGCTATCAAGTGAAGCTTAGCGTGTTTCACGTGGACCTTTTTCCTAATCGCGCCTCACTAATCCGACCTGCCAAAACCAAACCTCACCGTCCGATCAAAGACCCCCGAGATCTGCGCGGCCGCCGCTGTGGTCGCACGTTAATTAGCCCATCTCAGCCTTTGCTAGAGGATGCTGGGAATAAATGGTGGGTGAGTAAAGGAGACAAAGACGAAGTGAGTGCTGGAGCTCGTCTCCTCGCTGCCCCTCTGGAGGCTCGATGTCCGTTAAAATCAAGTCGAGCCGGGGGCGTCAGGGCACCTAGTTCTGATAGCAGGTGTGTGTGTTTGTGCAGGTAGGAAGTGAGGATAATAGACT
>NW_005187480.1:451571-454018 GCF_000239375.1 Pundamilia nyererei | reverse complement strand
GAAGGTTGCAGTGTTTCTACTGGAAATTGTTTATCCTCCAAACAGCCTGCTTAAAATCAATATTTTACCTCCAATCTCCAGTTACTATTCCACTGCTCCTCTTTGTCTACTGTGTGTGTGTGTGTGTGTGTGTGTGTGTGCGTGCGTGCGTGCGTGTGTGTGTGTGTGCGTGCGTGCGTGTGGGGGAGAGTACAAGCATTGATCCATCGATCGGTGTCGGTGTGGCCCCCGAGTGCTGGCAGGCTTAACTGTTATTACTGCTGTGGCTGTTTAGCCGTCAGTCATTAATTAATGCACTCACACTGTTAGCTCTCTCCACCTGTCAGTCACACACACACACACACTGAGCCGTGAGTGATAGCCACTCAGAGTGTTTGATTTCTGCCTGCTGACGGTAATGAAGTGACTGAATGGGGACCGAGGACCGCTCCGCTGAACGACTGTGATCCGGGTTTAATGTTTGTGTACGAGTGACCCGGATCAGTGTCCCCCCTCCTGGTTCAGAGAAAGAAGTTCCTTTAGCTTAATGCAGGTTTCCATAGTTATTTTAGGTGTGTGTTAAATCAACTCTTTTTTTAAATGGAGTCTACCGTGGATTCATATTAGTTACTCTGGTTTGTGATCAGAAAACACACCATTGGACTTTCCCTGTTAAATCAGCAGAAATTTGAATGGAGTTTGGTTGTTGAAATGTAGGACAAAGGTCTGTTTTCTCTCCAGCTTGGCAGCAAAACAGGTTTAAAGATGCTCTTTGGGCTTTTTTCATGTAATAAATCCATTTAAAGTAAATCCTATCTGAGTCTCTCTCATCCAGAAGTCATATAAGCACCTCTGAAAAACAAGTGATGTTCAACATAAGAAGTGGGAAGGATGGGAACGAGGAGGGGCTCTCTGAGTCTTCCTCAGTCTTCTCAAGCTACGACCAAAGCAGCTCCTCAGGCGGATACAGACATGTCAGACGAGCCGTGGAGCTTCGGTCAACTCATCTGAACATGAATCTGACATCGATAAAAAAAAAGTAGATGATGAATATATGATAACTAATCTGTGAAACTAGAAGACATTTAATCAAAAAATGATAGTTCGCTGACCTCTGATGCGAGTTTCACCTATCAGAGACCCTGAGCTCTTCCTCTTCAGGACACAACTGAACATGTCACAGATTAAAATGGTGCCTTTGCATCCACACTAACTGTGGATTTTCACCTTGAGTTACTTGTGAATACGTCACAACTGGAACCCACAAATATCTGCCTCTAACAGACGACAGGATGAGGATGAGTTCAACAGAAAGCTGGATTCAGTCTTTACTTTTTAGTTTCCGAACACAAATGTTTCATTTTTAACTGTCAGTCTGGACTGCAAGTGAACGCACCACATGTTTGAGTCCCGTTCGAGTAACGTCTGCTATGTTTTCCTCCTGACGTTTGGTCCAAAGCATCTCAAACCATTAAACTCCACTGCGACATAAACGAGAAGTTGACAACCTAGATGTAAAATTATTTATTTATTTATAAAAATTTGTTTTCACATCAGATTTTATAAACTGATGTTAGTCTTAATTTAACAGACGTGTCTTCTCAGTCAAGTCACTGTAAAACATTTTTTATAGCTGTTAAAAACATTTTCAGTTTCTTGGTTGGCCATTTTTTTTCTTTAAAAACGGTCTTAATTTACCCAGAATTCACTGTTCTGTAGTCCTAAAGTGCAGCGGTTGAAGTTGTCCATCTATCCTGAAGTCTGTTTGATTTAAACCAAGTCTGAACGGCTTTGTAAGAAACACGAGTGAGAAGCAGAGCCAGCAAAAGAAATTAATCCTCACATGCAAACTGATCAACATGCTGCGAATATTATTGATTAAAAGTAAAAGCCGAGGCTGAAGTTTGTGTTTGCAGGTGTGTAAAAACCTGCAGCCGGTCATCCCCGCCACCACCGCCACCACCGCCACCTCCAGCTGTTCCGGCAGCAGGTCGCAGCCTGGATGTGACACGGCGGGTGGAAAGAACCGGAGCGGGTCAGCCCGAGGTCAGCGCTAATCTGCATACCGGCGCGGCGCTTGCAAACTTCCCCTGAGAAACAGCTGGGGGGCGGCTGGGTCCCCCCCGCTGGTAACTGGAGCAGCAAAGGCAAAAAACAGAGTGCGGGTCGTTCTTTCACAGCGGCGTCCTAATGGAGTCTCATTGAGCCTCATCGGGTTATTTTTCCCTCCATTTGTTCTCCACGTGAATCTGGGTGAATTAAGAAAAGATGTTCGTGATGATTTGTGTGTCCAAGAGAAGCAGAAACAGGTTCCCCCCGAGCGAGAAGCCTGCTGAGGCCGGACGGGGGGTATCTGGGGCGTCTCGGGGGGAGTTCGGGTCCAGGGCTGGTCTGTGACACGAAGCAGAGCCGAGAGCAGAGCGTTGACGACGTGAGATTTACTGTAAAGTGCAACATCTGTCCTCCGC
>NW_005187480.1:387963-451337 GCF_000239375.1 Pundamilia nyererei | reverse complement strand
TTCGTCTATCTGAACACACTTTTCCCCACTTTTGTACTCATAAAAGTGAGTGCCTTTTGTCCTGTTTCCATATTCTGGACAGAATGGGGTTTTTTGTTTTTGTTTTCCTCAAACACAATAATGAACATTTAGAGGCTGCAGGGATTGTATGGATGCAGCCAGTCATGCCACTGCTCACGCCTGAGACTCATGTTTGGTATTAATATATTGTTATTATTATTTTAGGTTCAGGTTTAGAAAAAGCTCGTGGTTTGGGTTAAATGCAGCAGTTGGCACTTCGTGTTTTCCTGGTTGCCACGGTGACATCCCCTCACCTCGTATGATGCGTTTTCTGTACTACGTTAAATGATGCTAAAGTTTCAGATTCTGTTTCTGCCGTCGATGCTTCAGCTCCACGTTACATCATAAAACTGATCAGAAGCAGATGTCGATTCGATCTGTGAGGCGAGGTCCCGCCAAGCGCATTAAACCGTCACGCGGTCTTCCTGTGAGTACACTCGTTTGTTTGTGAGGGACTTTCCCAGCATTCGTGGTTAGTGAAGTGTGGACGGTGTTTATCTGACAGCGAACACTGAAACGTTTAAACACCGTACAGAGACAGAGGTGTGCCAGAAGCATCTTACTGTTACAGAGAGCATGAACGGACAAGTGGTGGGATGTAACGTTACTCAAGTACACTTTTACTCTACTGTATTTCTGCTGCTTGCTGATTCCTCTCGATTATATTTTGGATGCAAATATTGCATTTTGTTCATTTTTTATAGCTCTATTTACTTAAAATTCAAACATACTAATATAAGATTTATTACATGTAGCAGTATAAAAGTAATTGCAAAAAAGTAATCTTCAGCTGAGGATCTGGATGCAGATGTGCTCTTTTTCTTGTTTTTTTCTTGTAGATGGACACAAACATGAGAGAGTCTGTTCAGCAATATGAAAGCAAAGGAAAATTTGTGCAGAAATACAGCTGTGATACTTGTAATTATGCATAATTATGCATCCTGCTGGGCAACGTTATCTGTAACTATACTAATATTCTATCCATTGTATAATAGTAGCTTTGCATCCAAAATACAACAGAGAAGATGCAGAACATGAAAGTACTTAAAGTACAAGTACAATAGCTCACCACCAGCTGTAACATTAGTGATATGCATGTTAATCAGTGATTATGATCCAGTTACATATGTACAGTCTGCATAATGAGGGTTTTTCCTGACAGCAGTGGTTTACAGGTTTGCCGGTTTGAGCTCGGTTGCATCAGTAAAGTAAATAAGCTGAAAGCCGCTTATTAAGTATTTCTGATGGTAAAACTTCTGTCCTTTTAGGTGGAAGTGGGATTATTTTTCATTAGTAAACAGTTTAAATGTTTCACCACTTTGTAAAGGGGGAAAAAAGCCAAATGATTATTTTTGGATATTTTTATATGATGTATTTAAATAATTAATGAAGCTCTTACACACTGAGGCCATGTTTAATGATCAGGCTACAAGGCGCTGAAACTTACAGGTAAATGTTTTCTCGGTCGTATCCTCCTCTCTGTTATTTTTATGGCGATTCTATGCAGAGATTAAAAAGCTTTCAAATCTCTGAAGTCCGTGCACGGGTTCACGTCTGATCCAGCCTGATTAAACCCTCCTGAACGGAGAGGCTGAGGGCGAGCAGCCAGCTGCACCGCTGATCGTCCCTCAGTGGGAAAGTGTCGACCTGGCAGCCGGCGGGCGAGGCGGGTCGGGTCGGCCCGCAGAGAAGAACCGAGGCCGGCCAAAGGAGAGCACACCAAGGACAAAACCGGCTCTCCTGGACCAGACCTGAGCCAACCTGGGCCGAGCCAGGACCAAAAGTCACAGAGACCGAAACAAAAACAAAACCGAGAGGCAAAAACAAGAGCAGGAAAATCTAACAGGCCGAGCAGGTTTTAATGAGGGCCAGAAAAACAAAAATGGATTTACAGTCGACAGTTTTTCGACTCTGGAGGCGACGCTCTCCTTCTGAGTTTCCAGTTAGTCGTGATGTTACTAACTATTAGAGAAAGACGGCTCACAGCTGATCCTGATGGTGCTCTCTGCAGGTTAATTAGGACGTAATTTGAGGAAAGGTGATTACATTTGGAGGACTCTTTACAGGCAGCTGTCAGCTTCAAGGTTTTCCTACTTAATAACTAAAACTCAGGATTTCATGGTAGTCCCACAGAGGTATGAATGGAAATGTGAAGATATCAGATACAGATATTCACTTAAAGTACTGCAGGATACTCACAGTCTGCACGGGATGATCGCTACATAGATTAATAAATGTAGACACGCCACCGCTTAAGTGTCATTAAGCTGTTTGAGTGCAAACAGAATGTGTTTTTATTGTGGTCATGATCTCTCTGTACGTAACACTTGTTCGTCTCACCTTTGAAACCTAAAGCTGAGGTTAAAGGTGACGTAAAATCCTTTTGAAGGAGTCTGGTGGCTTTTAAAAGAGCTGCTGTTCATGCAGAGCTGTCTGACAGTCCGAAGGAGTTAAAATACTCTGAACACAGTTAATGTGATAAATGCGGTGCTTAAAACCTGTTCCAGACTTGCAGCTCCTGTTTTGAACGGTTTCTCCCAGTTTGGGCCCAGTCTGGCCAGTTTATAGGTTAGTTAGCCATGGCACTGTTACGTGTTGTTGGTCACGAACTGGGCCGGGCTACTGGCGGTATGAAAGAAGGGCAGAGCTTCCACGTCTGAAAAGAGAAGCCAAGGATGAAGTGCCTTAAACCTGCTTTCTTTTTAATGACCAACAGGAGGCGATAGCTGTGGTTGCAAAAAGACACCAGGTCCTGTAGAAGTGTCTTTTGTCCCCAACTGGTCTCTCAGATGGCTGCCCTCCCTGAGCCTTTTTCTGCTGGAGGTTTCTTCCTGTTAAAAGGGAGCTCTTCCTTCCCACTGTCGCCAAGTGGCTGCTCATCGAGGGCCGTCTGATCGTTGTGGTTTCTCTGTATTATTGTAGGGTTCTTACCTTACAATATAAAGTTCCTTGAGGTGACTGTTGTTGTGATATGACGCTATATAAATAAAACTGAGTTGAACTGAACCTTTGGATGAGTTAATACCAGCAATCAAGTCTCAATAATGTGGCCCATGAAAAAGACTAAATATTTGTGTTTATTCTGCTGCCAGTCTAAAGAAATTTTTGTTAGAAAAGTCCCAGAATGCGGTAAAGATCGGCTTCCTTTACACCTGTTTCTGTTTAAAGTAAAAAATGTGTTGTAAAAACAGAAAGTGAGCACTCGGGTTCCAAACCTTCACAGTGGACTGATTTAAAACAATCTCAGAGTCTCTGCTGCTGCTGCTTCTGACAGTTTGTGCAAAGGTGAAGAGGTCAGGAGCCAGAGGGGTGGTGCAACATCTGTCCACAGCTGGAAGGAACAAGGTTTCCCAAGAGAAACTCCCATCATCCACTTCCTATTTCTCCTCCACCCACTTCAGCCCCCCATCCTTTAAATAGAGAACATGTGTCGCTCGATCGGCCGGAAGCTGCTCATCACGGATCATAAAGTTGGTGGAAGCTGCAATCCTCTGAGGATCAATTACACATCATCAGATGAGTTAAACGCTGCAGGTTCCCGCTCACGTATCTGCACATCAGGCCGGGTTTACAGCAGCAGCAGCAGCAATGTAACCGACTCTGAGAAGAGTAACGCCGTACCACACAATAAACGCTTTATTTTATTTTCACTGCAGCACCTAACAACACGCTACATGTGCAGCATTAAACTCCATTAAGACTTCTTGGACGGTCTCTTAGCACCATGAAGCCCACAGCAGGCATGTTATTGGTCAGATGATGTCATTAAAAATGTTCCAAACACAGTCCAGAGGACCAGTTCAAGGACTCTAATTAACAGCTACATGTCAATCAAAGAGGCCACGCCCCTAATAATGTAATTTTAAGGCTGTACAGTTTTATTAATGGGATAAATTATCTATAGAGACCAAAACTGTTTTTATATTAGGATATAAACATGTTTAATTCTGGTGTAAAATTTGACTTTTTAACATGGGACTCTAAGGGGACTGACTCACTGCTGGAGCCTCTAGTGGACGTTAGAGGAACTGCAACTCTGCATTGATTGCTGGTTGTCATGAACTTCAAAAAAAAGTTCAGATAATTTTGATCCTCCTGGTCATGCACACCTTAACTTCCCACGTTGCACAAGTCCTCCGCTTTGTCTTCAGTTTCTGCCTGTGGATCGTTTCATGAGGTCAGACTGCAGTCCTGGCTGCTTTCCTTCATTTCTTCCCTCATCTTTCGACCGATGAGTCATTCATAAAAAATATAAGGAAAGCTAGAGTTAAAGCTCAGCTGTGACCTGTAAATCTGTGAGTGTGTTTTAAACATATATACGCGCGTGTGTGTCCACGTGTCAACCTAATAAACGGCGTCTCTGAGGAGGAGGCGGAGCCGTGATCTCAGTTCATTAAGCGACTCGGCCCTCGAACGTGTCGCGGCGCTCGCTCACACTCAGCTGCTTTTTAATTAATCTTTAGTTTTCCCCGCTCGGATGCTGAGTCGTGTTAACACCTCGCAAAACGCCGCCAAAGCTTCGGGGGGTGGTGGAGCTGAATTTCAGATGTGAAAAGCGTCTCGATAAAGATTTGATTTGATGAGAGTTTCGCGGCTGTCGTGGAGCTTTTCCACTGTTTTTGAAGCGTTCAGGGTCCCAGCCTCAGGTGTGTTCTGACAGCAGTTAAAGAGGGAAGTGTTGCTTTCTTCACCTGTGGGGCTGCAGGTTTTAGTATTCCCTCTAATGTCTCAGCCGCCCTTCAAACAGAAACTGTAATTCTGTGTAAATGATGTTCAATTTCTCCCCAAAGCCAGGCTGCAGTCTGGCTTTCATCTCCTCCAACAGGAGGATAGAGCTGAGCTGGGACTCTGCCAGGCGGAGGACCGGGCAGCTCCTCCGACGTTAAACAACTCCACTGTCAAAAAAACAAAAAAACTGCCTACAAATTTAATGACACTTATTATCTCAAAGGCTACAAATCTGCTTTGTAGTTTCCCCCCTCCAGTACACCTCCCCCTTCCTCCTCCTCCTCCTCCTCGTCAGACATGTTGAAATCTTTTCAGGTGAGAAGCTTTGAGTTGTTTCACAGTTCATCTCGCCTGGCTGTCTACGGAGACTCATTTGTGCCAAAAATAGAGGGGAAGGAACGTGTTTTACTTCAGTGTTACAGTTTGGGTCTCTATAGCTGATTTCCACATTCATAATAACTTAAATCTACTTAAT
The DNA here is from genome assembly GCF_000239375.1 of Pundamilia nyererei. Classification (NCBI taxonomy): domain Eukaryota; kingdom Metazoa; phylum Chordata; class Actinopteri; order Cichliformes; family Cichlidae; genus Pundamilia; species Pundamilia nyererei. Next base: position 446,074 of record NW_005187480.1, on the reverse strand, counting down.
TTATTTACAACTCACCTGTTTTAATTGTAGGATTTTGGAGTATTTTTAATGACATTATCTGACCAATGATGTGGCTGCTGTGGGCTTTCAGCAGTCAAAAAGTCTGAGCTCCAGTTTTGGTGAAATTCAATGTTATTGAGCTCTTATGAACCAACATGACAGCAGCTGAAATGCTAATACCGAGGCTTCAGACTGTCACAAAAGCACTTGTGTCCAACTTATATACACAGTCTGTGGTTTTAACCCAGTTAACCTGGTTTTTCAGTGACAGGACATCATTTGTGCTCCTTATAAATTGTTTTCTGGTTGGACTGATTCTCCTGCAAACGAAACATGAAACTCAGGTTTCCTGAAAGCTAAAACAAAAGACGCATAGCTGCAAAATTTCAAATAGTGCCCAGTTTGTCAGTGTGTATTTTCTGTGTGGATGCGACTGCGGTGGCGTGAAGGTGGCGGTGGTCGAGGTGCGTTTGGTTCACGCTGTGTAACACTCCTGCCCTCTGTTTGCGCTGACGGTGCAGTGTCATCAGTGACGGCTGGCAGCCAAAAGAGCCGTGAAAACAACAACCTGAAAAAAAAAAAAAACCAACCCAAAAAACAACAAAATCGAGCCGCAACAGGAAGCCGCAGCGGCAACATTTCACTTCCTGCGCCGAATCAAAGCCGAGGCCGGCGCCGAGCAGGAAACAAAAAAGAGAGAAGCAAGCAGAGATTGACACGGGCCGTGCAGCACTTGACAAGCCTCCTCGTGGCGTTTGTTCAGCAAAATTAAACACTCAGGACTGTTTTCACCTGCTCAGGCAGGCAGCCGCGCATATGGCCCGCAAGTTAAAAATAAAGACAATGCGCATACATTAGCATACATAATGCAGCGCGACCCCCATTTAATATGCAAATTCCCTGAAATATTACTGAACACCTTCTGTTCCGAGAGAATACATTTGAATTTGCAATTAGAGTTATCCTGTATAATTAATGAAAAGCGTCAATTTTTGGCTGCCGCCTAATTTGATTAAACATGTTGATGAGGCGTTTAGAGGCACCGCTGGATCGCAGGAGAAAAGAGATCTGGGATCAGGTGATCAGGGGACAGGGAACGTTGGGGCCAGGGATCTATGGAGAGGTGATGGGTGAGGTCACTGTGATGTCAGCAGTGTGTGTGCCTGTGTGTGTGTCAGCAGTACAAATGGCGAACAGTGTTCCTGGGATTTTTTTCACCTGGTCACCGTCTGTCAGGTCATTTTACAGGAAGCTGGAAGATGTTCAGGTTTATTCTGCAGGTCAGTCTCAGGTCACATGATCACATGGTTCCTACCTGCAGCTGAAGGGAAGCTCCTCCTCCTCATCTGCCTGATGAACATGAATGATGTTTGTGATAAAGTGAGTCTCGCTGATTGAGGCTTGCTTGTATTGCAGAGATCAGATTATTATGGCCTGTATCACTGGGAGCTGCATGTGTCTCCATTTTCAGCAATAGCAAAGTAAAACTTTATTTACAGAGTAATGTGTGTGTGTGCTCACACACCTGTAGCTCACAGGTTCGTCCTTTTTATTCATGCTGCCTTGGGTTAAGGATTTCTGAGATGCTTTTATTTTGAAGGGTAAAGGTCCGTGCTACAAGCCTGTCTGAACAGTCAGCTGAAGCAGTGATGTTATAAAATTAGTTACAGACTCTCCTGTTCTCACCTGAAGATCCTCTGATATCGGACAAGATCACGTGAGATCACCGTTAGTGATGATGTCATAACCGGGGGTTATGTGATGATTTTGAGTTTTATTTTGGTGTGCTGCTGCGCTTTGATCCTGGTTTCCTGTTTTCTCTTGTTCCTTTCTTTAGTGTTTACCTCCTGTTTGTTGGATTACTATCGCCTGTGTCTGATCAGTGTGGATATTCAGTCCTGCCTGCCTCTCAGCCTTCATCGAAACATCTGTTCGTGTTCCTGGATTCATTTTTCCATTTTTTGATTTCTGTTTTCACCTTTGAAAATTTTTATTCTGGACTTTACATTCAGCCAATCACAAGCCCCCAGTTTGACCAGCTGACGCAAAGTTAAACCAATGCGAGTTAATGATATTTCTGATTGCCATATTAAGGTGAACAGGTAACTGGTACCTGTTTGCTCAGCTGTTTTCCATCGTTTTCCTGGCTCCTGGTAGAAATACTATCAGAAAACAGAAAAATAGAAGCCGTGAAACATGAAATAAAAGACGAAAGAAGATGAAACTTTTGTTTAAGAAGAGTTGTGAAACACTTCACTGACTGACAGTGACCGACCGTCATGCATGCACTCATCCTTTAATTACTGGAGTTTTCTCTGTAATGCTGTGGAGTCTGTGCCTTGCAGTATAAAGCGCCCTGAGGCCGCTGCTGATATATAAATCAAGCTGAATTGAAATGCAGCTCTGCGCTGCTCTCGCTTTCTCGCAGCAGAGCAGGAAACGTCTACCTGCTCCTCCACACCTGAAGTTTGACGGTTAAAAGCAAAGGTGGCGAATAGAGGGAGAGAATTTAGAAAAGAGCTTTATGCTCCTCAGGGGGGTCACTCTAAGTCATAACCTAAATATGCACACACACACACATTTAGCCTGCTTGTGCTGTTTATAAAAGGAGTTGAGAGGTGATGCTCAGCTGTATAAGAGATGCTAAAAGACTGAAGAGCTGGAACATTAATTCATCCTCTTCATCTCTAGAGGAACATAAAGCTGGGGTCATGACCTCAGGATGTCTGACCTATGACCTGTGCTGTTTTTCATGTTTTGGAGGTACGATATTTCATACCTTTGACTTCCTGTTGAAGTTTTTCATCCTACAGGCTCTGTGGTCGTAGAATATTGTTTCCATAATGGGTGGGGTTGTTGGCTCCTCACTCAAACCCAGGGTGGAGGACCAGGTGTTGGCTTTTGTGACCTGCCCGGTGTCGTTAGAAAGACCAGGGGCTGAAGTAATAGGAACGAAGGTGGAGGGTCGTAACACTGCACACCGCTACACCTCCAGGACCAGGATGAGGTGTTTCTAACAGTCTGTTTTTAATAATCAGATTTTATCTCCTGTAGCTGAACTTTACAGCATAACCTTTGAGGCGGCTCGAAGCAGACATACTGGACCTTAGCCATTTAGATTCTCTTTTAAGTAAAGAATAAATAAACAGCATGAAGCTGAAAGAAGAAGTGTAATTGTTACTAGATCATGGACACAGACGAGTCCAATATTTAGCTTTTTCTCCCCAAATTAGAAATATATCATCATTTGTTTTTGCTCCATTAGCAGTGTGTTGACCTGGTGTGTGGATGAACATTAGATGTTTTACTGTGCAAAGTAGCTCAATCACGCCAACACTTCAGCACTGATATCCAGACTTCCTGTATCTCCATTTTTCCCGGGAAAAGGGGCTGATTTCTTGGGTGAAACCCTGGGATCTGGTGTCCTGTTGCTGGTGATGAGATGTGTTTCTGTGTGGCTTTAACAGAGCGGAGGACGTGCAGGAATGTTACTCTCTCTGTGCTGTCGCGATGCCGTTAACTGGGAACGTTTCCCTCAGTAATCCACTTACAGCAGGCAGCAAATATGAAGCGGTGGACGTGGACGAGGTGTCGCTCTCTCTGCCGCTCAGGGAAAGTGGAAACAGGACACTTTGAGTGTGATATAAATTCAGTTCGCCTGACGTGCTGTTGTGGCTTGAATGAGGTCAGATTTAAGCAGCGGAGCTTATGGCTTTGTTCAGGCAGGAGATGCTGCAGATAGGATGGAGGCGCCCGGCGATTACAACAAGCTTCAGTCAGGAGAAGAAACAGACTTCACGCTGTGCTTTGAACCGCAGATATTTATAGACAAAGATGTTGCTACTCTTCTTTGGAATGATGTCAGTGCAGCTGCCATATTGCTCAGAGGAGGCCTCACCTGCTAATTTACGCATGTTTTCAAACAACAACAGTTTATCTTCTGTGATGCAGAATTAAAATGTTTCTGATAAGCAGAAGGAAAAGCTTTCCTCTGTGGGTTAAAAACACCTTTGAAACACACACTTCAGTCCCCTCCACGCCGCCTCAGATATTCCAGCCTCCATCGGCCGAGTCCGGCCCAAGGTCAGGCCAGATGGTGTGGCTGGCTTCACCTTGCTGCTGACCGCTGGTCCCAGCGCAGCAGAGTGGAGCCGCCGCCAAACAGATGGAGAATAGCGGCGAGCTTAAAAACCCTGAAATCTGCAGAGGAGATTCAGCAGGAAAGAAGAAAAAAAAAAACATGTTTTCTCGGAGCTGTTTGTGCCAATTAGGTGTAATTTTTCTTTACTCGTTACTTTGGATGTGAGTGTGTGTTTAATTTGTCCAATGTGGTTTCAGTGCCGATGCCGACTTCAAAGCCGAGTAAATTACATTTACTTTGTAATGCTTGCATCATTATTCTTCCACTTCATCAGCAACCAATCAGCCTGTGCATGTGTGTGCATGTGTGTGTGCGGACTCCCCTATATTTATACTGATATTATTATTACCACCAGTTACAGTTTGCATCTGGAGCCATCGAGAGCCCCCATGGCTCCAGGTTTACTGCACGTCTTTGCTGCCCACATAATTTCATTAACAGGAAAGAGATTATTTCCACACTTTCTTGTGTTCTGAGTGATTTATGTTCATCTTACTCCAACATAGACGACCCAACGACTCCAAACTGGTGACTTTTACCATTATGACAGTGAATAAAATGAGCCTATGTTATCATATACTGATATTGGGTTTCGCTCTAAAGATCTGAAGTTTATTAATAATATAGAAAACTGAAAAAAAACTCTAATCATGTCACTGCCAACTAATTTTCTTAAGGTTGATTAAATATATCAGCACACATGAAAGCCCGGGTGGGTTTTTGGTGCCTGTGGAAATAATAAAGCTAAGTTTTAGAGTTGGGGGTTAACTGGAGTCCAATTAAATAGGTTATGATCACCCCTAGTAATATATTTAAAAGGAAGTTAAATATTAATCAAGAAGTTAAAAAACATGGTAAACCTTAACCTTAAATTTAAAAAACCTAAAATGATTTAAGCGATCAGAGCTGTCCAAAGAAAAGTAACAAATGTGTTTTTAGACTTTTGTTTCAGTACTTTCACAGACTAAATGAGTAAAGTTAAAAGTACTTCATTATGGTAACAAGTGCAGGTGCAAATACTTTATACTGTTAGATGGACATTACCTTTAGGAAGGTTGTGAAGCTCTGTTTAAGAGATTAAATATAAGGTACATTTATTCAATTCAATTTAATTCATTTCATTAATAAATGATGAGGAGATTTAAAAAACAAAAAAATGTCTCACTTTATAAATAAGTGTTGCATTTTTTTTTTGCAAATGTTTCATCTAAAAATATTTAAAAACATAGTTTTATAATGAGAAACATAAATATTGATTGAACTAAATGTGGCAAAATTCTAAAATTTTGATGTTTTATTTTGATTTCACTTTTTCTGATGAGTGATTTTTTTTATTGGATTTTAATAAACATGCAGAAATGCTGTTTACATTTTCAGGTCATGTAGATAAATACAAATGTGAAGTGTTTTACAAACAATACATTTAACAAATATTGGAACTGAACGGCCTCCATACGGGCTGCCTGTGACGGAGGAAATTAGAGGAGAATCTGATGGATGCTCAGCTGGGATGAAGTGAAAATGATTTGTACTAAATTGGCTCAAACATATAAACCTTTGAGAAGACATGGCTGGAACTCAGATTTTAAATAAATAAATAAATACACACAGTTTGTACTCAGTGTTAGTAATTAGTGAGTGTTTTTGATTCCTGGACCTGCTCAGGTGACACATAACAACATTTTATTTCCCTTCACTCTCTGAGTCGAGGCAGCAGCTGGAAAGGTTAAAGTGGCATGAAGAGATATTGAAATGAAATGGTTGGAAGGCAAGCCTCGGGCGTTTATTCAAATGACCACATTTTTTCTTTCCTTTCCTTTAATTTTGGCTCAATAAAGCTGGACATTCAGCCATCAGCAGTCAGACACTTAATTAAATACCTCAGCAGTTGTACGAGCTGCGAAGCCTGTTTGGAATAGTAATGGATATAAAGAGAAACATTTGTCAAGCTGATAAGTGAGAGATAAATCTGCTGCCGCCTGATCACATAAATAACCCGAAAAGTCTGACTTTAGGCAGACTGGATCAGACTGATGGACAACTGGGATCAGGAGGCGTACTGGGATAACTGGTGCTGCATGTAGACTGCTATGATTTTCTTGTTCCCACTGTAATGAACCTCTATTTGTGAATGGCGGTCATGATAACTGTAGGAAAGCTCTAACACTGAACATCTGTATCAGCTGGGTAATGAAATGATGTTTATCAATATCAGTGTGTGATCTTGATGTGTTGCTAGCACTGACTAAGTGATTAAAGAAAGTGTGATGAAGAGTTCAGACTTTAAGACAGTGTTTATGAATTTGATTTATTTGATTGCTGCAAGATGAGAAGATTATAGTTAAAACTGTATATTAATGTAGTATAGTAGCGTTTATATTTGTGGAATGTATTCCATTTCAAATAGATGCTAACATGCTAACAAAGTAAATTCTCTCTTACTGTACAAATACGACAAAATACAAATAAACTAAAGTAAACGAAAAATTATATTATGTCTTGGTCATAAAATTAGTTTCCAATTAGCAAATAAATTATTAAAAAAATAATTATTGAGTAATCATGCTAATTAAAATTAAAGTTGTTAAGAGTTACTATGTAACTAAGAGTTACTAAAATAATATGACGTTGGTCAGTAGCAAGTGCTAATATACCAGTTGTTGCTTTTACAAAGCAATGCGGTTAATAACAAATGCGACTATGTCATTGTGCTAACAATGCTAATGTGATGCTAACAACGTTTATAATGTAATTTTTGAATATTTGAATGTAATTTAAAAATAACTCATATTTGATAATCCAGCTAACTTTGATCTTAAAGTACATTATGAACACTTTTTGGTTGATGATTTAAGATTAAAGATTCTTTGTTGTCATTATGTATTCACAATTCTGCGTTCTAGCTCTCTCAATATATATAACAAACAACAAACACAAGAGTAAATATACACAATTGGGAGAGTTGCACAACAATAGGATGTTTTGCACATCCTATTGTTGTGCAATTGCAAAATGCAATTTAATGGTAGTAAATTAACTTTAATTATAGTGACTTACTTCAGCATGTAGTTAGCTGTTGGGATTTTAATTTGGGATTTTAAAATATGTCGTTCACGTTCCGGTCTACTGGTATCCATTTTAAACTATTAATCCCAAACCAAATAAAAATATTAATATTAACTACAAACTAACAAACAACAGAGACTGGAGCTAAAACAGCTTATTTACAACAGAGGATGAACACAGGGGCTGCACAAAAGACCAGCATAGGATTATGAATAATTATTTTTCAACTGTGAATTATGCAAAAGTGTTTTAGTGGAGTCCAAGAATAAAAATATAATTGTGGAAATGAGCAGGACAGTCCAGGTCAAATACACGAGCGTTAGCACTGGAATAGAACTGTAACAGTGAGCTGCAGATGATGGTTAAAGGTTGTTTTTTTAGTAAAATAAATGTCGACCTTCTACTGTACTTCTGTTTTGCTGTTACATGTAGTTAAAGGTTAGTTCCCCTCGGTGCGATGTTTTCTCAGAGCACTTCAGCCTCATTTATTTAAAAGAAAAAAAATATTCCTCCCCAGTTTTATGATTCATTTAACACTAGTTGCTCACGCCTGCCTGCGCAGTAAATTCTTAATATGTACAACATGATTTAATTATTGCTTCACATTTAAGATACAGACCGACACACACACACTCTAGTGATTTTAATTAATGTTTTACGTTCGTAAAATATGTTTTCTTTAGCATTCACTACATCACCATATGCAGTGATACAACCTGTTAAAGGATAGAAAAGGGATTTATATGAAGCATCATTAAGTACAAATCCTGTCCAGGAATCTTATTTTTGACCTTTACTGAATATGTAATTATCATTTATTTTGTTCATACTTCCTTCTTTTTCTTATAAAATATTATTTATTATTATGGTGGAAAAGCCAGAGCACTGACAGTGACAGTGTACAACATTTTGATTGTAATTGGAATTAAATGAGAAAGAACAAGGACTATAGCCATAAAGAAACAAACAACTTTACATTTTTAAAGATTGAACTCTTTGTAAAAGCAGCACTGGAGCATTTTCTGCACAACGCAAGCAAAATCCTAAATATAGACTCCTGAGTAGATGAGTGTAAACGCCAGCATCTTAAAGGCTCTCGGGAAAACAGGTTTTATTTAGCGATGTTGCTAACAATCAGTTTTATGAAGTAAAATGTATATATTTGTATATAATTGTATCCAAAATACTTCATTTTGAGAGTAAAGTTGACTGTCAGTCGACTCCCATAGTTGTAGTTCTTATTATCTCAGTGTGTTTGTGTGCTAAATAAGAAATAGGTTCATCGAGCCTATTAAATCAATCGCTGATCAGATCTTATTTAAAAATGTGTTGTTTTATACTTTGTTGAGGTTAATTCGAGCATCTCTTTGTAGATTTGTTTATTTGTGGTATTTTTATTTAGCTTGTGTTTTTGTGGCTGTTTGGCATCTCTGAAGTTGTACTTGTTGTTGTTGACCTGTGTATTATATACAGTTGTTTTTATCTTTGTGGTGTTTTATTGTTTGGTTCCTGTTTGTCTCATTAGCTCTTAGACGTATCTTTTTTCTTTGTGACTTTCACTGCTCTCTGCGACGGAGAAGCAGTTTTTATGAAGCTTTGCAGTGGTTTTGCAGCTGCCTGTAGTCATTCTTTAAGTGTAGTTGTGTCTCACATCTCTGTACTGTGTTTCCACAAGCAGTGTGAATTCAGTGAATATATTCATGCAGCCTGTGCCTAATAAATGTTTCACAATAAAAGCTCTGTTAAGGGAGCTCTTAATGTGAAACAGGATAAAGGAAGTGTTGAGTACCAAATGTACTGATTTCAACCAGCCAATCAAGGTGATGCTTTATACTAAAATGTGTTGAGGAAATATGGTCTGCATCTGTAAAGTTTGCGGTCTCTTTGCAGTAGTTTTGCATTTCTGCAGTTGTTTTAAAATCTTGTTGCCTCGATCTCTATTTTTATTTGGTTTGATAATCATTTTATTCATTTGATTTCAAGCCAAGCCTCCTCTGGACCTATGCCCTTTGCCCTCTTCAGCCATCCTTCCACTGCTGCTGCTCAACCTCGAGGCCATTACTTTGCTTGTTTGCAGCTCTGAGTAATGAGAACAAACTGAAGGCATCAGTTTGGGATTCTCAGGTCAGAGACGAGTCCACAGGTCGTGAACTCATTGAGCTTTTATGTCTGGAAACAGAGTTTGTTTTCCCTGAAGGTCGGCCTCACTTCAGCGATTTACATCCCGTCTTCTTGATGTTTTCATAATGTGATCTTTGGTATTTGGAGGTTTGACTTCACCTTTGGAGGCTTTAACACAAATGCTGCTGCTGAGTTCAGCTGCCGAGATACCTTTTAGCCACAAACCTTTTTGGCTGTGATGAAATTTTTGTCAAACCTCTGCAAAATGTCAAACTTTTCAGGAAAGAAATTAGTCCTTTTTTTCTGTTTTTACTTTTACCTTGAGGCAGTTTGGAGTTTATCTGCTGGGTTTTAGGAGGATTTCATCAGATGAGAAGTTGAAGGATCCTCTCGGCCCTGAGAGAATTAAAAAAATCTTTCAGTCCAACTTGAGAAACGTGCAACACTGCTGCTATGAGGATTTCACATGATAGTAGCGATACCAGGGATTCTGCTGGATTTAAACAGATACTTTATAATTTAGAACACCTAAAAACAAAATATAACATAAAATAAATAACAGCACATGAAGTCCAAATACATGCTTTTCATTTAAAATTAAAGCTCATCGTTGTAGTTCAGAGTAAATAAATATACAAGCTAGAATTGAGGCCCAGAATTGATTAGTTAGAGTCCCAGAGCGTTGAATGTGAAGATTTCAGCTGCTGACCTTTTTATTAAACCATTTTAACCACTGTGGCCTCCTGGAATTTGTTTTCAGACCAAATTCTGCTGAAAGCTTTTCAAAAGCTACACACAAAAGGAATAAAGAGCTCAAAGTCTGACCTTTTCAAGTGACTTATATAACTGTTTTCTTTTCTTTTGTCCAGCTTAGCAAATTCAAGCGTCAAGTCAGCTATACAAAATCAGCACTGAGTGGAGCAGGCCTATTGATTTTAGAAAACAATTTATTATTACTATTTATTTATTTACGTATTTTTCAGTGTTTAAACAGTAATTCAGGTATTGTTGTTTGCAGTTATTTTTATGTATTTGGGGGAGGAAAACCTCTTAATAATTTGCTAACTAATGCTAACAAGGCCTATGAAGTCTCCAACATGGGTAAATTAAAGTTGAGGTAAGTTAAATTACCAGAAAATGCTAATATGCCTACGACAATGCAATACTACCTTGGCCCAAAAAAGCTTGAAAAATGCTACACCTGCTAATAATCGAACCTACTTTTACTTCCTGAGTATGGCAATTTCGAGATGAACAGAATCAACTTTTCAGGATTTACTTACCTGGATGATTGAGCATGCATCAAGACATGTTAAAGCTAAGTTTTGGCTAAACGTTTACCTTTTCAACAAATGCTAACATTTGCTAATAAAAAAGTGCCTAACAGATTGCTGAAACATGTTTTATATTTCTTCATATATAAAATGCATATTTAAAAGTTAAAAATCAAAAAGTTAAAAGGGCTAAAACTCTGGCTAATTCAGCTAAAAGTACAAAGAGACATTTCGTAAAAAACAATGTAAAAGTAAGAAGAAAATAACTGGCAACACATTCTCCAGTGCTTAGGAAAGAGTTTAACAACAAAACAAAATTGGAGTAAATTTGCTGATAAACGATAAATCTTGAAACCTGAGATAAATAGCATTGCTAACGTAGCATAAGAGCATAAGCTACACTAGTGATTACATTGTTTTTCAATGGAAAGTCTTTTCTTAAGCTTGGAAACTGTAATATATTGTAATCTGAGTTACTTTAGTGGGGGTCATTTTAGCAGAAGTAAAATAATGTATAACTCTATTTTGCCCCTGGAAATCCCTGCAAGACCCTTGAAGGTTGCCTGGAGTTTGATGGATTTCAGTTTGAGAGCCAACAATTATATTTTCATATCTAAAAAGACAGAATGCGGCTCTCTGTTTAAATCTACAGAGTATTTCTTTTTTTTTAATTTAGCAGAGCAGACCCCTCACTGTAACCTCCGTGAGAAAGCCAACAGCTTCTAGGCTTCCAGGTTCTGTCCAGTTTCTTCCAGGTGGTTCCCAAACTGTTTCCAGGCCTGTTCTGGCATATTTCTCACTGTTTGCATCGTCTGTGGATGTTTATCTGGTGGCAGCTGTTCTCTCAACGTGCACTCTGCCTAGCAATATGGTACAAACCCGTACACATGCAATGTACTGCTCGTCATGTACTGCCGTAAACTACAACTCCCAGGATTCCCAGAGGGAATCTGGGTGATGGGGACACTGGGTTGGCCATATCGCAGTGTGGATACATGGAGGAGCAGAGGCAGGTTGATTAGATTGGATTTGTAGGTGTGCTGGGGTGGACAAATCAATGGAAACATGCAGATGATGATTGATGTTTGGACATCCTCTGCATTTCAGTCAGCTTTAACTTTATTTAATTGTACTTAGAAAATTTTGCTTTTTGGTTTCTGATTATCTCTCCATCTAGTTTTGACCCAGTCATAAAAATTACAAGTTTTTAAACAAAAGATCTTTTGTTTAAATGCTTACTTCATTGTTGTTTTTAACAACATCTAAAAGGTTTATTTGCATGTTTTTATGATTTGAAAAATAGATGATTTGTTCACATTAAAATTAGACGGTGATTAGATTTTTGCGTGTTTAGCTGCGGGTGAGGGTTTGCAATGTAGGGAAAAATGTAAGATCCACTCATATTTTAGTGTCTCACAGGGAAAACTCACGGATCAGATGAGTCTAGCTTTAACCTTAGTGTTACAGTTTTTGCTTTAAAATGTTGAGTGTGTGTTTTATGCCAAGTTTGTGTGTCTGGGTGTGAGTTAAAAAGGCTTACATGTGTGTGTGTGAGATTTCATGCTTATGAGGACGTGGTTGTTTTTCCTCTGAATTTCTCACTTTTCCAGCTCATATTTATGTCCTGATGTCACACACAAACACACACACACACACACACACACACACACACACACACACACACACACACTGGCTGCAGTGTTGCGTCACACAGATGATTTTTCAATTGCAGAGACAAATATGCTGATCGTCATGACAACGCTGCCAAAATACAGCTGGGGAGTAACCTGAGTTCAGTGTGGGGGAGTGAGTATGTGCTGGTGTTCCTGTCGTTGTGTGGACATGATCATTGGGTCACTATGTGAGGACTCTCGCTTTCTTATGGGGACAAAGACCGAATCCCCACAAGGTCAATAAATCAGTGGGTGAAGAACTGGTTCAGGATTGGAGTACAGTTAGTTTGATGCTAGGATAATATTACCATGAGGTTAATTTAATCTTACAGGTTATAATATAAGGTGTGAATAAGGTTAATTTCTGGTTAGTGTAATGGTAATACACTATATGTATATATAAAATAGCATAATTTATATTTAAAAGCAGTTGGTTTTCCAGTCAGGAACTTTCAGGAAACTGAAGGTGTTAAAGAGAGTTCAGTTTCCTTGAAGTGGGGTTATATAAGGTCCTGAACCATAGCTGCTGTGTTTCCTGCAGCAGGAATTATTAGGTTCAACCCCCTAAGACGATTTTATACAACTAAAGGAATCAGTATGAGTTCAAGTGGGTGATAGTCTTTGGACTTCACAAGACTCCATTCATAAAAAGTGGAATTTGTCCTCATAAAAACAGGGCTGTTTTTAGTCTACTGGTGCAGCGACTGGTTAGGTAGTTCTGTAGTTTTACTCTGTTTATTTTTGGTGTTGTTGGATTGGTGTATTTGGATTCACACTTTGACTTATTCACTGTTAGACCAGCATCGCATCTTTGTGGATGCTGCAAGAAAACTTTGAGAGCAGCTGGAGAGTGCTGCTTCTGCAAACACACCAGATAATAATTTTAACATTAGGTTTAATTAGAAGTTAGTGTGGCTTGACATAGTGTTAGTGTAATCTTAGAATAAGGTTAAGATGATGGTGCATATCTGAAGTGAAGAAAACATGGCTGTGTGAAACAACTTACTCTTATATGACAAGATATGAGATGTTTTTGCAGAGTGTATGCTGCAAAGAAACACTGGTTTACTCTCTGTCTGTCTCTCTCAGGCAGTATGAAATAATTATGGGATGTTCTGTTTGTCTCTGTGCTCCAGGAACTCAGCAGGGTTTTTTTTTCCAGTACATACACAACATCTCTCCAAAACATTTGTACACACACACACACACACACACACACACACACACACACACACACACACACACACACACACACACACACACACGTATTTAACCTCCAGCTAGCAGGAAACAACAGAACACGAACAGGAAGAATCTACAACACTTTCATGTTAAAACATCTCTGCTGTGTTCCCGTTGGCTCCAACATGACTCCCGTACAAACAAGACTCCTTATTCAGCCTCTTACATCCAGGCCTCTGAATATCCGTTCTGAGCTGTTTACTGTCACAAAAGTTTAAAAAAATAAATAAATTATAGTGTCTTCTATTATCGCCACAGGCCTCCACACTAGGGGGCGCTGTAGATACTTGCTTTGATCCAATCACATGTTCTTGTTTACTGATGGGCTGTTACATAGAGATGGTGCATTTTAAATGTATATTTTTGTAGTTTTAGATTCAAACTATGGGATCATGATGGTTAAACAAACTCACAAAAGCGATCATTATTATCATAATCTGTATGTTAACATAGAGGAAATTAGAAAAACGAATAAATGAGTCTAACTGTCAGCACAATGTAATGTTGGTTATTATTTATTAGTGTAAGGTTAGATTTAATGGGACGGTAGGACGGCAGTGTGATGGTAAAATAGGGTTCTGGTGAGATTCATGTAACATTAGGATAAAGTTAGTTTAATCAGATTAAGGGCAGGATAATGTTATGGTAAGGGTTATTGCAGTGTTTGGCTTACGTTACTGTCAGCGTATTGCTGGAAAAATTTTTGATATGAAATTAGGATGAGTAAAGTGAGACTAATGAAACAAGGTTATGAAGGAGTTAATATAATGCTACAATAAGGTTAGTTTAGCAAGCTTAATGGGATGACAAGTTTAAGTTTATTGTAATATTTGTTTTCAACAATGTTAGAAAAAAGTTTGGCTTAAGTTGTTTCAAAGTTTGGATAAGGTTAGACTAAAGTTAGTCTGGTAAGCCTATAAGGTCAGTATCCTGTTAGGATAAGGTTTTGGTAAGGTTAGGATAACGTTACTGCAGTATCATTAATCGGGCAAGGTTAGGATACTATTAAGGTAGGGTTAATATAATGTTTTAAATAAGTTAGCAAGATATTAGAATTGGTTTTTGGTTATTATAAAGTTAGTATAAGGTTGGGGGTAAGGATAGAATAATTTTACTCTAATGTTAGAGTATAACGTTTGTTTTAAGTTGCTATGAAGATAATGTGAGGAAAGGTCTTGGGTAAATGTGTTACAGCGTTTCATTTAGGCTAATGTTAGCATCATTTTAGAGTAAGCTTTGGGTAAAACTACTACATAGCGAGGATAAGGTTAGAGTAAGGTTATTATTACATTTTAGTTTACTGTTAGCATAACGTTTGGAAGATGTTAGGGTATTGTTACCTCAAAGTTTGGATAAGGTGAAAGTTTTTTTGGTAAAGTTCTTGCATTTCTTGGTTTAGCTAAACGTTAGCATCATTTCAGACTAGCGTTTTTGGTTAGAAAAAAGTTATAAAATCTCAAATAAAGTGAAATTCTGTTTTCTGGTATTGTGTAAGATATTGTTGGGACAGTGTTAGCTAAAGTGTGGACGTGTTTCATATTTAGATATCGTTACCGGTCTGTTGTAACAACCGTATCAGGGTCAGAGAAGTTTAGAGCAATTAGCGTCTGAAAAATCTTCCTCCCTGCAGATGAACTTCTTCATGTGTTTTTAGATTTTGGCTTTTGATCCTTGCAATGGAGTCATCATGTTTCCAGCCTTTTGGAGCGATGGATTTTGTGCCACATTATTTTTAAATGAAGAAAAACTTCCCTCCGGTCACAGAGTGGGAGGAAGAGGCGGGGATGGGAGCATCGCTTTCTTTTCTTATTATTGTGATCGATTCAGATTGATTACGTTCACATATTTAACGTGACGCGCTCCTCTCTTACTGTTGCTTCATTTGGAGCCAAAAAAAAAAAAAAAAGAGGGGGCGGCCGGATGACGTTCCGCCGCCGCCACTGCCGCCTCCTCCCAGAATGCATAATGGCGGCACTCAATATTTCAGACGGAACAAATGAATTGCGCGAGGCTCTTTTAGCAGAATAAACTGCTTTTGCGCATCAAGACAAAGTCTGGGGACTAAGGGACCGAGGACCTAATGTGTTGTGACAATAGACAGTAGAGAGGCTGTGTGTGTGTGTGTGTGTGTGCGTGTGTGTGTGTGAGTGAGACAGAGGCAGATCTGTTCCAGGGACTGTTTTAGTGCCTCATCAAATATTTAGTTTGATTGTACATGGTCCTGTAATTGCCATCTTGGCTTGTGAATTATTGATGGCGTGTAGCAGAGCCAAGGAGGGCCCTCATCCACACACACACACACACACACTGCTCGCTCGTGTGCTGTAATAAGGCCAGACAAAAGCAAAGACACACACACACACACACACACACACACACACACACACACACACACACACACACACACACACTGAGGCTGGTGCTGAGGCCAGTGAATCATCATGTAATGGTAATGGGCATGAAGCTGCTCTTGTTTCATATCCTAATTAGCTGCAGAGGAGCATCATCTGAATTCCTCAGTAATTATTTGAAGAGGGCGTTTCAACAACACGGCAGAGTCAATATTAGACTTTACTCGACCTTCTAATGAGGCGGCCCTTCTTCTTCCTCTCCTTCTGATGTTTTTGTAGCTCAAGCTGCCTCCCAGCTTCTCCTTCTGTTATTTTTATTTTCTCGCTTTTGTTTTTCAGCTGCAGATCCTCCACGGTTTGTTCGTTAGCTGCAAACAAATGAGATGTGACGGCGAGGCGGTTAGTGGGTTAACCAGGACGGATTGCTGTTAGCTCGCCGGCAGCCCCGGCTCGCCACGCTTGGCTTTGTGTTTCGTTTCAGTTTTGTCACCCGTAAGATGAGCTGGAGCTGGTGGCGAAGGCGGCGGCGTGCTGGCCCAGACTCGCCGGGCGGTCAGGTGGTAAACCTGCAGCGGCGGGTGGCGTGGTGGCTTCTCAGAGAGCATCAAACTGTGAGGGCGAGCGGCGGCGGTGGCTGCAGGATCAGCAGCACGGCAGCTTTTAAAAATACTCCTGCTGAAATATTGATTTTTTTTCTGCTTCTTTTTCTTTCTTGCCTAACGTAATAAGTGAGACACTCCAGGGAGGGCTGTGTGTGTGTGTGTGTGTGTGTGTGTGTGTGTGTGTGTGTGAGAGAGAGAGAGACAGAGAGAGAGAGCATCCTTGCTCAGCCCTCAGAGTGTGTGTGTGTTCATTTGAACTGTGTGTGTGTTCATTTGAACTGTGTGTGTGTTCATCAGGGCCTTGTAATCTGAGCCTGACATAATTGCTTCCCATAGTGCACTGGGTGTGGTCGGGGTTGACATCATCTAGAGTAGCCGGCGAAAATGCTGAAGTCAGACCGACGCCCCCCCCGATGTGAGCTAATTTAGCTTTAAAGGCGCTCCACTGGAACAATTACACCAGCCGCGGTCACTTTCCTTCTTCCATTCAGAATTAAAGGCCTCAGCAGCGATTGACCACTCACAGGAAGGTTTCAGGACTTTCTGCAGCTACCACATAAACATCGAGGGCCTAGAGGTCAGAGGTCACCCAGGGATGACTGAAAATGACTAGAAATAACCAGAAACTAATGAATAAGTGACCAAAAACAGAATGTATATATATAAACCGAGATACAGAAGGTCATCAAACAACCGCGGAGAACCACAAAATGGCTTTAAAAAGAGAAAAATTACTACAAAGACGACAACGACGCACAAAACAACGGCGCTGAACTGTAAAATGGATTCAACGAGATGAAAACAAGAGCAATTAGAACCAAAGCAATGAAACAGAATTGAATAATAACCAGAAATCGAGATGGAGAAACACAAAACTACAAGAAATAATGCAGAGAGAGATAAAACGACTTCAAAATGACACAAAAAAGGACTTTACGGAAAGACACAAGGTCAATGAAAGCCTTCAAATAGACTTGAAATAACTGTAGAGAGAAACAAAATGAGGCAAAATCCCAAAGGACACAAAACAACCACAAAGAGAGAAAACGGGATCAAAAAGAAAATTTAAAGGGCACAAAATTACTTAAGACAAACAAAACGACCACAATGACACACACAGGCCGACTTTAAAGACGTAAATTGGCTTCAAAGAGACAAAAAAGGAGCCCAAAGAACACGACATGGTTTTAAAGACCACAAAGTGAGAAAAAAACTGCCCTTTTAACAGCTTTCTTCTGATTCGCTGCCCCTCTCAAACAGAAGGTTCAAGCAGCAGGTGGGAAGGACACAGAACCCTTTATATATATTTTGTTACCCGTCCACCTGAATCCACACTGATGTAACCTGACGTCCACTTTAAAGCCGCGTGTTTCCCGGGTGCTGCCGCTCCGTGTGACGGGAATAATGGGAACGGTCTGGTGGATGGTGTTTAATATTCCCACAGGGGAGAACCAGGTTTGTGATTTAGCTTTAGTTCCTAGGAGGGGAAATCTTTTTTGACTTTAATATCATGTTGAACACAACTGCTGCTGTGTATTCCCTCCACGCCGCCTGCCAGGCTCTGCTCTCCTGAAGGGCAGCGCTGATTTCAGAGCTGCATTACGCTCCGCTCTCCGTCCTGCTATAATTGATTGTCGGTCGGTGTAATGAGGTGACAGCTTACACCAGCAGACTCCGTCTCTCTCATTATCTTTACCTCCTTTTTAAGAGCCCGAGAAGAAGGAGTAGAAGAAGGAGTCGGGCGGGCTAATGACGGAGCTCCGCCTGCACGCTTCGCTTCATTATTTATTGTGTTTTAATACGTTTTCAGGGAGGAGAGCGGCGCTCCTTCACTGTCTCCTGGTCCTCTCACCTGCAGTGCTGTCGACCTAATCCTCAGACTTTCAAATGGTTTCAGTGGGAAAAAAAAAGGAAGCGATCCAGGTGAAAACTGCTTCCTCCATGTCAGGTTATAATACTCGAGTACTGCGAGTATCAGCCTGGTTAACTGCCAATCAGGAAGCAGGTAACAGCGGGCTATTTTCCACTGTAGGAACTCGAGGTCAGTTTTATCATGTCTGTGTGTGCTCCGACTGCAGGACCTGCCCTGTGGGGCTTCTTTAGGGCCGTTTAAGGGCAGCTCCCTCTCGACAGCTTGGGGAGGCTGCTGGTCAAACTGGGAGAGGACTACAACTAGAAGCCTGTGATGTCCACATGCGAGGTGCTTTTGGTGTAACTTGGATACGACCTGCAGAAGCAGAGGCCACCAAGAGATCATGGCTCTGTTTCAGAGGCCGATACGCTGCAGCTGTGTCATAAGAGGTTCATTAGCCCTGATTCATTAGCCCTGTTTCTTTCCGTTTTACTTTCACTTGCCGGTCAGATTTACAAATTAAATAGTATGCACAGCCACCCTTCCACACCGTACTGTTGGGCAGTGCACTGATGATATAACCTGGGGGGTTAAACCACCGGTGGGCCACTGTACTTTTCAGAGCCACAGAGCTTTCAGCGCCTCCACCCCGGTGAGGTTCATTCAGCTTCCTGAGAATGAGAACGACCTGAACTAGCCACACCTGTCTGCAGAACCGCTCCCAGAATTCAAACACCTGGCTGGGATCGTGCCGGTCCACCTGTGCGGATCCGGTCAGGGTCTGGGAGGTTCCTCAGCAGCTTTTATGATGTGGGGCGGGTTGATTCAGTGGTGGAGAACAGCAAGGGTGGTGGTTGGGGGTATCATCATCAGCAGAACGCTGACCTGTAACCAGATGCCCGAGCTGTCAGTGGTTTTAATGTTGTGGCCGTTCTACGTTTACGTTTGGACTCTTTCCTTTGCTCTGATTCTACACAAAAATAGTGGGTGCAGTATGTCGACATGTGCAGATATTTAAAAAGTGTGTGTGTGTGTGTGTGTGTGTGTGTGTGTGTGTGTGTATGTGTGTGTGTGTGCTTTAAGTGCCAGTGTGGTTGAAAATAGATGTGCCTGCACTGGAATATTGTTGGTGTGTACACAGTATATACTGTACGATTGTGTGTATTCCATTGTGTATATTGGGTGAGTGTGTAGTGTGTGTGTGTGTGTGTGTGTGTGTGCCCCTGGTCTTGTCTCCAGCTGCGTTTTAATTCAATCCGTATCGATCCATATCAGCTCTCTGAAGGACTCAGTATCATCTGAATGGAGCTCCATATTATTCTGTTCACTGCCATAAAGGGCATTAGAGCCTCCAGAGCAGCAGATCAGCTTTCAGTCAATACACACACACACACACACACACACACACACACACACACACACACACACACACACACACACACACACACACACACACAGCTCGCCGCCTCCCTTTGCCTCCTCGCTGTGTCTCTTTGAAAGGCTTAGTCCACCCCAAAATTTTGAGGATTACATTTGATTGTTTCCATGTAAAGTGTTTCTATTTCTGACTTTATTTATTATCTACACCTAAATGATATTTGCTGTTCAGACCTGGGATGGCATCTGAGGAATGTGATTGGCTGCAGGAGTGCAGCCACTTCCTGATGAAGATCAAGTACTCAAACACTGCTTTAGGACAGCGTGCAGGCAGCAAGCAGCCGTGTGAAATCCTTCTGCAACATGCGCACAACTGTGTTTACAACAAGAGGAAACGGGCCTTTGCTTTCTTACAGAAATATAATTTGTCTGTTAAATCTAGGGACACAAATAATTTATATGAGGAACGTACGGATGTTATATATCTCTATGGTGAACAGATTTTAAATCCAATCTCGAAGCTTTGAAATATCTTTGAGAAACACCTCAATTTTAAAAGTATTTGAAGCATGTTTAAAGGAGCACACAGCCCATTTATTTATAAAAATCTGACTTGTTGCGCATAAATGTGTGGCATGTTTTTACAGGGTTTGTGAACACAGGTAGAAATGAATAAAAGGAGCGATGGTTAAAGAGTGTGTGCTTCAGTAATCAAAGTTTATGTTGGAATCTTATGTCATTACGAGCTGTTACGGTGCAGCTGCCGCGGCGCTCGTCTCCGCTCGGATTCTGGATCTTGTTCAGTTTCTATGTCTCTAATGGGGGCCGTTATAAAGTAAATAAAAAAGGACAAAGCTTTTGAAATAAGCCGGATGAGGGGGAAGAAGTCCCCTCTGGGTGAAACGGCTGTTTTAAGTTGTAAAAACATGAAAGATTTTAATGAAAAGGGGTCGAGTTTAAGAGTGTTTACGGTGTAAAAACGTAATTATCGAGAATCAGGAGTTAAGGTGGAAGTCCTGCGAGTACAAACAGCCTCTAGCATACATCCACTGATAAAGTTATCAAATATGTCTTAGTTCCATCATTAACGAGCAGCTAAACAACGTTTTTGGTCCAAATTTGATTAGAAGTGTAAAAACGCCGTCAGACTGCACAGAACAGTGAAACAGGCTGAGCGCCCGCTGTGTGTTTTTAAAGATATTGTTACTGTCTTATTAAGGTGGAAATCGATGCCGACCTCGCACAGCCCCCACTCCCGCACCCCCACAGCTCCTCATGCACTCCCAGCATGCTTTGCTAAGGCAGCAGAATAAGGAGGAGGAGGTGAAAAAGATGGGGTGTGGGTATTCTGCCGAGGTTATCCCCTGGTTAATGTGACATGTCTGTCTGCGACCTTGCCGCTTGTTAACTGCCCGGATTATTATTGTGATAATGTGGCAATTAAAAAGGAAGCGCACCATGAGAACGGGGTGGAGGGGCTTATGGTCCGAGAGATGGATGTGCACAGATTACAAGGCAGTGGGAAATGCATTAAGGTGGCAATCCATTCTGACCCCCCCCTCCCCCTCCCTTCACCGTCCTCCTCCAAAGCTGCTGGTTATTACCGCCCATCCTCATTGATATCCATTTCCAATCAATACTCCTCTGCTGCCGTAAAAATCGCCGTAAATCAACGCGCGGCGAGCGAGAGATCGGGCGCGCAGGAAGGAAAATCAAAAGGCGGGCCCTAATGAGACGCCATAAGTCTGCAGGAAGTGTCGACCGCCTTTATCAAGACGCCGCTGCAGAATTGTAATTTTATCTGCTGCTCAGATAAAGAGGCGATATGTGACCCGACACGAAGAAACAGCAACACATTCAGCCCTGAGACAGGCTCCGTCCTCTCAGCCTTTCACAGGAAGATGTAGCAAATGTGTGCGGTTGTTAAATAAATGTGTGTGATTTTAGCTTCTGCATGCAGTTTAACATTTTACGTAGCCATATAAGTTTATTTGGACTGACGCTGGTAAAACTCCTCCTGATGCAAATGAGCGTCCTGCAGAGTCCAACTGAGCCCGGCTTCCTCTGATTCTCAAACTGTGCCTGTGTTCTGGTTCTCGTCCATTTTGAGCAGCAGTTCAAATGAAACTAATCGTATTTCTCTTTTTTTCCTGTTTTGTCTACACATCTTTCAGATTCTTCCTGAAGTTCTTCCTCAAGTGCAATCAGAACTGTTTGAAAAATGCAGGAAACCCGAGAGACATGAGGAGGTTCCAGGTAAAAGTCCAGCAGGGAAGCAGTTATCTTTCATGAAAAATTAAAAATCCGAAATAACCCTGAGGGCTGTGTCCACAACAGGTGGTGGTGTCCACTACAGTCAACGTGGATGGTCACGTGCTGGCCGTGTCAGACAACATGTTCGTCCACAACAACTCCAAACATGGCCGCCGAGCCCGACGACTGGACCCCTCTGAAGGTAAGATGTGACTCAAACAGATCAAATTATTGAGCAGGGTGCAAAGTTCTGGTTTGGATTTTTTTGTTGAGGTAGAATAAAGACAGAATCATAAGCTTTTGTCAGAGGTTTGTAGGACTCGTAGGACTCATTCTGTCGGTCATGTCGATCAGAAGATGTGTAGAAGGTTCAGCTGCAGTTGTGTTTAGTCAGTAATAGACCGCAGCTGTTAAAAAAGTACAAAAAACTCTGAGGTTGGAATCGGTTTCTCCAGCAGACTGCAGGTTTCTGGCTCTTTGGAACAAGGTGAGAGGATAAGCAGCTCACAGGTTAATCTGGTCTTCCTGCTTGCGTTTGGTTGTTGTTTATTAAGTGAAACGTCAGGCCTGTATGAAACTCTGCCGGCTCAGTGTCCTGCTGGACGTTGCGTTCCTCCGGGGCACGGCGAACAAACGCTCCGTTCTTCCACCTTCCAAGGCGACCAAATAAAATGCATCATCTGCGTATAAACTTCACACAGTGAAACTCGACTCTGAGAGCTGGAGCTCAGCGGCAACATATCCTCTGAAGTTGTAAACTTTAACGCCACTTTGCCCTGTCCCCACTCTAATAAAACCCGATGACATAAGGCTCTCGCTTGATTCGACCTACTTGGAGTGCCAGGAGGGAGGGGCTTAACCAAAGCTGTAGCAGGTTTTCTGGGCAGAATCAGTAAAAGATATTTCATTTGTGCTCACCGAGGAAGCCCACCAGTCACATCCTGTTATATTCTGTCAGAGCATTTTGACACGAGTCAGTTGGAACAAATCAAAAACCTGTTTTTCTTTTAACGTCGTCCTGGTTAAAGTTTTAGGCCTTGGAGCAGCAGGTGGGTGGGGTTACCTGCAAGTCCTACAAGTCAACCTAAACAGGTTCACATTAACCTCCTGTTACTGTCTGCAGCTCTTTAGGCACTTTGTCTTGTCCCATTTGGCAACTCGTCTGGGTAACAGAAAGCCTGAGGTTTTTTCAGAGCAGTGAGCCAGTGCGTTTCCTCTCATACATCAAACTACCTCACTTTGCTGTTTCCCTCGACTCTGTTAAAGATGTGAGGCTTTGCCAGGAGAGATGGTGTAACTCCTTCACTTGTTAAAACTCACTTTGAACGCCAAACTCGTGGGGCTCACCGTACGGGGCGCTGGAAGTGTCAGGTGACTGTCGGTGACAGAAAAGTCGACAAGCCGGCGTTCTTACGCCGCTCTTCCTCCTTAAACAGTAAAAAGTCCTCTGACACCTCCCAAACCACATCGCTCTGAAGTTTCCCTTGACTTGCGTTAAAGTTTGAGGTGTTTCCAGGAGAGATGGCGTTCCTTCACTTGTTTTAACCCACTTGGAAGCAGGCGGGTCTTACAGGGCATCAAGAAAGCAGCATGAACTCCCAGCACTTTTAGCCAAACACCGCCCCTCCGAGGCACACACAGCAGAGTCCTGAAACAATTCAGCACCAGACATCCACCGTGTCCTCCCCTCAGATGCCTCCTTTTGCCGTTTCCTCTGACTTTGGAAAAGTCTGCGACTTTTCCAAAAGCCGGTGATGTAATTGTCTCGTTTGGTTTAACCTACTTGCAGCACCAGGTGGGTGGTGTTTATCACACTCGGGGCATTTCAGTCGAGATAAGGCTACTCGATCAAAGAAGAAGCATCTGCCCTTTTTCTGAGCGTGCCGTCCTGCAGGCCCGTCTCCAACCGCGTGGCACGTCCAGAGCTCTAAAACAAACGCTTCTTGACACTAATCTGTCAGCGCCTTCAGCAGGCTGGGATCCTTGTGTGTCTCACCTGTGAAAGTGCCTCGGGATATTTAGGAAAGTTTATCAAATCAGCAGTCAAACATTCATGAGCACAAGTGTTTGCACTGAGGATGCTGCGTGTACTGTACGGCGTCCTGCAGGGGCCAAAAGGGGATCGTTGTTTACCAGCCGGTCCTGTGTCTCAGCCCACGGAGGGAAGCTCGAGGCCTTTCATCTCATCCAGCCTGGGATGTTTTCAGAGACGATAAAAAGCCCCAACATCTGCTCCCGCCTTTGTCACCAGCTCTCAGCCTCCCGTCTCCTCGATAAAACTTTCCACCGCCGGCTCCTCGTCTTTGTGTTCTGTTCATTTGATTTGAACCCCCCGTCGTTCCCTTTCCAGCACAACCCCCCCCTTCACACCCGCTGGACTGTTTGTTTACTGCTGTGACAAAAGGGGGAAATTAATAAGGAGGTGACAATCGAGTCCTCGGAGCAGCAAACAGCCGCAGCCCTCTGCAGTGGCTTCAGGGGCTGGGGAGGCCGAGTCTTTTCATCTGGAAGAAGTTTGTGCTGCAGCCTTAGAAGGGCAACAAGCATCCTGAAGTGTGGTTCCCAAAGCAGCGTCTTTAAATATCAGTTCAGTCTTTCAGCTTCCTGCTTAGAAACTTGACACATCCAGAGATTTGCCTGGAGATGAAGCTGAACCATTTCCTTCTGATTTAGGGAGGCGCTGGTCTGTTTTAAGAAAGACACGTTTGCTTCCAACCTGGATTACTCAAATCCAGTGTAGTCCAGCCTGATAATCAGTATTTAAGTGATGGAAACCGAAAGCTTTGTCTCTGGAGTCCCTTCACTTTAGCTTCTTTAAAAACATCTTAAAATCAAATCAAATCTTTCAGCATTGGGTGAATTTATAAATAATGATCTTATGACCCTTTAAAGCCTCAGTGTAAACTGAGTGTTTATTCAGCCTTCTGACAAAAATAAAAGAAATATGGGTTTACTTACATGATTTTTAATTTGTTTCATTTCTGCCACATTCGACATTAAACCTGCCAACAGCGTTTTTAGCGTTTTAGCCATTACAGATGCCTCACCTGTTCGTCCTTTAAGGTGGTTTCTGTGCTTCTCTGTCAGATCTGGAGGCACCTTAAGCTGGTTTTATGTCGAATTTTTCCACAGGTTGGTTTATTTATCAGTTTTCAGTAAAGACGGCAGAATCTTGATGTCTCTGCTCGCGTCGGGCCTTCATGCAGATGTAGAAACAAAATGTAAAATAAGAGATTTATCTAAATCACTCAGAGCTTTCTCAGTGAGCTCACGCTGCCAGTAACTGCTGGCAGAAAGTCATTACTGCGCTGATAATAATGGAGAAAATTGTAACTGGGATGTTTAATCGAGTCTTTGAATGCAGCTTTATAGATGAGATCACATAATAAACAATGAGAGACTCGTTCATGCTCTGACTGGAATATCAGATCGTCCTCCCAATAAAACAGCTCTCGGTCCGGGAAAAGGTTGTAAAGCTGCGGAGCCTCGGCTTGCTTTGCGTCCGTCCGCCTGTCTGACTCGACTCGGCTCGAGTCCGGACACCAGTCTAGTCATTACGGAGACACTGTTTATATGGAGAACCTTATCGATCTCTGTGGCGTTGGAAAAACCAATCATTTTGCATTTTGTATTAGAGGGGGGAGTAACACACTGAATCTGACTGAAAGCTCTCTGTGGGTGTAAGAAATGTCACAGCTTCAGGGTTGTTAAAGATTTGTTGCCTTTTTCATTACCTTCCCCAGATGAAACATCTAAATAATGATAAAAATATCAGACTCGTCGTTCTCTTCCTGCTCGCGGAAAGTATGATTCTCACGTCGGTCTGCATGTGATGCAGGATGAATTCTGACCTGGTTTTCAGGAAGCAGCGCATTTCAAAGGGCATTTCTCCAGGAAGAACACACACTCACACCATTTGATGGACGTCTGAACCAAAGTGTTTAAGCTGGCAGATTAAATTTAACAGGTTTTAGATGAATTATGTCACACAGGCCTGCAGACCTCCAGCCCTGAAACCAGACTGGTTGGTGACCAGTTGGCTGGAGGTTGTCTCGGAGAGCCTTGCTGTGATTACTTTGGTTGAACATGGCGTCTGGGACGAACGCCGACTGGAAGTGTGGAGCTGGTGCTGATGGGCCCACCAGCTGAATGAGCTCTCTAAAACGATCTGATGTCTGTTACTTGACCTCTGTGTGACCCCAACTGTCACTTATGCTGCTGTCATGTGTTTGTATGTTTCCGAAGCAGCCACTCCCTGCATCAAAGCCATCAGTCCGAGCGAAGGCTGGACGACTGGCGGCGCCACCGTCATCCTCATCGGGGACAACTTCTTCGACGGCCTGCAGGTCGTCTTTGGCACGATGCTGGTCTGGAGCGAGGTGAGACGACTCTTATTCAGATATCACACATTAAATGCTTTACCGGGTTGTTTAAGGCCCCGTGTTTTGCACTCTAACATTTTTTAGGCTGATCGCAGTGAAGAAATAACTTTGGCGCAGAACCTGTGCTCCGAGAACAACTGCACAAACCGTACATCATGTTCTCCAGCTTCATCTTTCACACACGCACACACAAACACACACGCTCGTATCTTAGGAACACCTGCGTCTGTGTCTGCAGCAGGTCTGCGTGTCCCCAAAAATATGCAGATTCAGTGCGAGCTGAGCTGCAGGAGGAGCTGCGCATACGGTGCACCATGAAATATTGAAGCGAGTCCAGAAGAGCAGAACACCTGGCGGGGAAGGAGGGAAGATGCACCTCCACACGCCGACGGAGCTCCTGACTTTGATCAGCGTCGTGTGGCGGCAAGCAGACGGACTCCAAAGCCCAGCATCCCTCTGAACACAGACTGCATGCTGACCCAGATCCCAGTCAGGCGGTCGGCGCGTTCTTACTCAGAAAGTTTTAACAGGAAGAAGAATCGGCTGCTCTCGTTCTGCTCCTCGGTTATCGTTCCAGACATCCGCTGCTGTTTGTAAAACTCAATATTTATCGTGTAGAAGAGGCGGAGAAATCTGAGGACGATACAGATGATAGAACTGATGGGTGTGATCAAAGGTCGTGATGCCGAACCTCCAAAGAAGAAAAGCAGAAGTTTGTGATGCAGAGATGGATTTGCAGACGCAGGTTGAGGGCAAATTAAAAACATGTAAAACCATCATTTTTACTGTAGTTTGAGTAAAAACTCTCTAACATGTGGGGCTCAGAAAATTAGCTTTTTTGGAGGATTTCCTGTCATGTGTTGCAAAATTCCATCCCAGCAAAAACCTGCTGAAGACGCATCTTTGACTGAGATTTGGTTAAAAAAAAGGGAAAATTTACTTTGCAGGTCAGTGAGAAAACATCTGAATATCCCTGAAAAGTTAAAGGCCTTCATTAGATTCCTTTTTGCCTGAAGCCTAACATTACGCGGTTCCCTCTGAAAAAAAAAACGCTGGTGGGATTTTTCCAGAGTTTGTGTTTATTGTAGAAAATATTCTCTGTGGGAAATAAAAGCTTGGACTTGTTTAGCTCAGCGAGATAATCACAAATTTGCAGCGCTTTTAAGATTTCTTTAAAGTTTGCTAAAAATAAAACGTTACTCTGTAAACGCACTAACCACCCACTAACTTCCTGTGTTTGCTGTGATGACATTTACTGTCGTGTCTTGCTGTCCGAGCTTGCGCCGTCAAGCTTACAGAGTACTGACAGACCACGTATGGAGTCACTAAAAAGTGCACGAGGCTACTGTCCCCCTTACTCACAAAAAACGGGTCCAGACTGTCTTTTACGCCTCGAGCCATCAAACGTTTGAACTCGAGCAGGTTCAGGCGGCTCACTTAATCATCCCTAACATGTGAGGAGGGTGAAGGTCTCTGTTTATGGTGTGATTTATGTTGATGTGATTGTTTTTGTGTGGGTATACAAATGTCTGCTGACTTTCCCCACAGGGACAAATAAACTTGTTTATCGATCTTTTAACGACTTCTTACCGTCTTCTTTGAGTTTTTAAACTTGTGTTGTGTTATTTTTTTTATATTTGGAAACTGCTCAGGCTTAGAAGAAGATGGCAGTTTTTTTGTTTCGTGAGTTTCAAAGTCGTCCTGATTATTTGAAAGTTTTTCTCATGATTCCTGTCTGGTTTAAAGATCGCAGCTTGAACATTTTGTCCTGTTTTTGTTTCTCTCTTGACTCAGCTGATCACCCCTCACGCCATCCGGGTGCAGACCCCCCCTCGCCACATCCCAGGGGTCGTGGAGGTCACGCTGTCCTACAAGTCCAAACAGTTCTGCAAAGGAGCTCCGGGACGCTTTGTGTACACCGGTAAGCTTTCAAACCAAACCCCGTCGTCAAGCGGAGTTTTCTAAACACTGAAGTTCTCAGAGAGGTTTTAAATCGTTATCCAACGGTTTGATACTGATAGTAAAGTACCGTCAGTTCAAATTCACCACCATTAATTAGCAGTCCAATTAGTCCCCTAAACCATCCAATGTCCCGTGGGCGGTACGTCCGACTGCTAAGGGGTTAAATCTGTAAAAGGAGAATAAATCCATCCATTACTGAGATCTAAATCGTCATGTGATGAGGCTGAAACCGAGTGGTGCTTTCACCCAAAATAAAACGTCTATATAACATCTACAAAGTTTGGGCTCGTCGCTCATATTTCAGTGTGAACAAACTTTCCTTTTCAGTTCTACTGGTTTATGCTGGTTTATACTGGTTAATACCTGCGATTTAAGGTTTCAGATCTTGAGACTCGAGGGGTGATCCTCACCATGGAGGAGTCACTGTAAACACTTTTCCACGTCCTGACAGCAAGGTAAACATTTTCCCCGAACGACTCCCTGCTCTGCTCCTCCTCCGCGCGCCCTTCAGCCTCTTTGTCAGCCGTCAGCAGTCAAACGTCCGAAGACTCGATATCTGACTCTCAGATCAGTGCTTCCACTGTCGCTGATTATTCCGTCAGAATATCCAGATGTCATTCAAAGCAGCAGAAAGGTCAGCTCGAAGGCTGTTTAGCCCGATAAGTAAATGTCACTGCGTCGGGTTGTGAAAGAAGCAAGCGTGTTGGAGTTTTCTGTTTAACACCAGTTTATCGCCACCTCCTTCCTCTCGCACTCGTCTTTGTTGGGGGTGCCGCCTCCTCCGACGGCAGGGCCACGCTCACAATGGACGCTCTGGCCGCCGCCTCCTTTTGCAATGCTAATCTGCGATCCCATTTACAGATACGACTGACAAGAGCGGCACGTTGCTTTTATGTGGAGGTGTGCAGTGAATAGAGCCTGTTGTTATCTCAGAGTCCATTAGAGGATGTTCTCCACCTCAGAAACACGCTGGAGGAGGCCTGAAGGAGCTCACAGAACAGCCACACCAGCTTTTCTTACATCAGCTTCAAGTGTTTTACATAATCAGATGAGCTGAAGAGTTGAAAAAAGTCCCCAGAGTTACCTGAAAAACAACAGCAAAGTATATAAAAAGGCTAGAGGTTGAAGGCATTTATGCATTATGTGCATATTTCCTGCTTTTCTCTTCTTCGATGTCATAATTAGATTTTTTTCTGGGTTTTTGGAGTTTGGTTGAGCTGTAATTGAAATTTGAAGACATTTAATTGGGTATTGGGATGTATACAGCGTGTATTTTATGGAAAAAATAACAAATTGATCACTGGGAATGACGTTCATTAGACTGAGAATCAGATACTGCTTCGCTGTCATGCAATGTTCGCACGCATTGGCTGGTGAGGATGTGGTTTAATGAGCTGAACGAGTCGTTCTGCTGCAAAAACGCACAGCGGTCTGTAAAAACTCTGGTCTGCTCCTTTAATCCAGCCTCCACAATCCCAACCAAGAAACGGGAACATCTGACTCCAGCTTGATTGATGGGTGAAAAACAAAACTGAGCGTCCCCGAAGGCATCGTGAGGCTGAACCCGACAGGTGGCCGCATCATAACGCCGCTCAGTTTCTCCTACCCGCCGCTACTCGTGCCAGGGAGACGGCCGCATTGTGCACGCTCGTCGCCGCTTCATCTGATTTACACATGACATGTTCAGAGACGCTGGAGCAAGCGTGTGCGCTTCAGTGCACGCTCAGTGTGCCAACAGCGTGTTGTGTTCATGAATGTAAAATGAGCTGAGTTTTAGATACCGAGCAGGCGAGCGGCAGGTAAATGAAGAGAAAACAGCCTGCTGATGTCACTTCCTTCACGAGCCCACACACAACAAAGCCCATCAAACCCCCTGGAAACCCTTCAAGGCTCCTACTGTTTTCATAAGAATACCTGGAGACTTTTTAAGGACCTTTGGGGTCTGCAGGAGGCTGCAGCGAGGTCTCAGGTGTCTTTGAGTCAGTTTTCTCGGGTTCAAACTGGTGAAGTGAACCTAGATGAGTTTCCAGTGGTTTCTGAGCAGATCTAGCCTTTTTAAGGAAGTTGTAGGCATCTTAGATAGGTTCCAGGATTTTGTCTAGTTGTGCTAAAGCCTTTAAAGGCTGTAGTCTGTAGTCCTTGAGGAAGTTGCACAAGTTCCTTGAGAGTGTACAAATGGGGTTTAAAAAGATTTTATGCATCCTTTACAGAGTCTGAAGACTGTTCCAGCAGTTGGAGATGCTCCAGGACACCTTGGTCAGGTTTCAGTGGTCTTTAAGGAGGTTAAAGGGACTTGAAGGATCTAGATTTTGTAAGGAGGTCGTAGGTATCAGTAAGCAGTCTTAAGCTGATTTCAGCGGTCCTTGGAGAAGTTCCAGTGCTCCTAATTGTTATTAAGGTGGTTGAAGGGACCTTGAGGAGTTTCCAATGTTCCTCAAGCAGGCCAAGACTATTTAATGAGATTCCAGGGGTTATTAAAGAACTTCTTAATTATTTAGTTGGTGGTCCTTGAGGAAGTTGTAAACGTCCCTTGAGCAAGTTCCAGGGTTTTTAAATAGGTTGGAGGTGTCCTTGAGGAAGTTGTTGGGGTTTTCAGGATTCTCTCCAGTGGTTAGGTTGAAGTTCAGTGTGCGTACCTGCACATTTATACACCCTAAACGGGGAGATGGGTCTCTGCCAGCCAATCAGAGAGCAGCTCTTCTGTGAACATTCCCGTTAGTATTCCCTCGTTTCCTCCCCCGGCTGCTCTGCCTCTCCTGCTGCCTCTGAGCTGAAGGTGGAGTGACGAGCAGTGGGATCCGAGTGTTTCCCAGATTTCCCGTCTTCCTTCCTCTCTGCAGCTTTGAGCGGCTTCAGGATTTGATCCCGCGGCTTCGCTCGGAAAAACTGGCCAAAGGCAAGAAAGCTGAGCGGAATGACAAAAAGCCTGAGAGCTGAAAAGGTTCCTCCTCCTCCTCCTTGTCTTCCTCGCTAATCATCTGCACTGCAAGCAGATTACCACTGAGATACACAAATCACCTGACTCATTGTGCCACATTTAACGTTTATTTTTTATTCTATTTGCATTTAGTTTTGATGATAAATCCATTTTTACTTTAAACTGTTTTAATGTAAACTGAATAATTAAAAAGAAACACACAATCAGTAAATTTTAATATTTCTTGCCAGTTTTGTTTATTTTTTATTTTCCAGATTTAGATTTTTGTAGTTTTCTGATACTTCTGGGGTTTTTTTGTTTTTTTTTTTTTGTTTTTTTTTTTAGGACTTGTTTTTTGTTGGTTTTTTTTCACTTCTTTTACTTTTGCAGTTTAATGTTTTTGTAGTTTTATTGGATCTCCAGCTTTTTCAGGTTCACAGTATCTGTAGTATTTTGTGTAGTATTTACTGTGTACACTGTATTTTTGTAGTACTCTGTGATTCTAATGAGCACTTCTCTAGTACTGTGTAGTATACTTGCTGGATCTGTATCCTGCAGTGAAGCTGTAGTACTCCTGTAGTGCTCTGGCATGGTAGCTGTAGTACTCCTGGAGTGTAGCTGTAGTACTCCTGCAGTACTGTGTAGTTTTCCTGCAGGCCTGTGGTTTCTGGTGTTCCCGGTATCTCCCTCCACTCGGCTGTGGGTGTTGAGTCGCTGGTGCTGCCGGGTCCACACCTCCTCTGTGCTTGTAATGCACGGATCAATGCAGCCTGCGGGGGGGAGGCTCGGGGGAGGCGCGGGAGGGGAGCGGAGCTGTGGGATCGATGGGTGCTGAGTTATTGCGGCACTCGTCCACTGATTTTTAGAGAGCTGTGTTTTCCCAGGAAAGTCAATACCTCCAGGCTCCCCTCATTAATTTCAACCCCTCCATCCCCACTGCGCCTCCCTCCTCCCCCTCCTCCTGCAGCTGCACCTGGGGATCTGCAGCCCTGGAGAGAGAAGGGTGGAGGAGGAGGAGGAGGAGGAGGAAGACAGGGAGAGAGAAACTGAGATGATGAAGTCAGATGAAGGGGGAGAAGAGAGAAAAGGAGGGAGGTGTTGCAAACTAAGGTGATGAAGTCAGATCCTGGGGGGAGGACAAGGAGGGAGAGGAGGAGGGGTGGAGGAGAAAGAGGAGTAAGAGGAGGAGAAAGATGTGATCCCGGGTTTTAAAAAGCAGACAGAAGGAAAAATATTGATTCCTGATATGGAGATCATGTTTGCAGCAGATTATTGATGTAGTTCCTCCTCCAGGAACAAAAGTCTGTGCCCAGTGTGAGCAGGGAGGCCACGAACTGGAGGCAAACTGGAGGCGTTAACTGGAGGACACCCAGCACCAGTATCATCATCATCATCATCATCAGGCAGGCCTCAACATGCCTGACACCCCCCACCCCTTTTCTGTACACCTGGGAACTGCAGCTGCTCAGCTGTGTACACTCCAAAAGTATGTGGACACGTCAGCATTGCATCGAAGCACTCAGTGTCCGCATTGTTACAGCAGCTTCTCCAAACTGAGCACATCCTCTCTCGGCTGTTCTGTTCTACTTTTATGGAGCTGTTTGAGTTTTACTGAGCGTGTGTTTATCCTTTATTGGCTGTTTTCTCTGCTTCACCCTGTGGAACATTTTACTTACTCAGATTTTTGGTTTTGTTCTTTCTTGTAGAGATTTAACTCTAATGAGCCAAATTATTTCGTACTGGTTCTTTTTTCTTGTTATTTCTGCTGCTGTGGTGCAGAAATCAGTGTCTGTGGGTTTCATGGGTAATATGCTGGTTTCTGGATGTTTATATATACGTGTGAATATTTCATGATTTATACAGTAATTGTTACTTATACTGCATTTTTAGTCTTCTCCATTTTTCTGGGTTTTATTTGTTAATATTCTGGTTCTACAGGTTTGTAGTTTTTATGCTTCTGCAGCAGCTCATCCTTGTCCTCTCCTGCCCCCTCTGTGGAAAACTGAAGGTCAGAGGTCAGACTTACTTCCACACAGACTGGTAGAACTATCTGCTTAAAACTCGCAGTGTGTTATTCGAAGTAATGACAAACTTAGTTGAGAAAAACTCAAATCCAGGTCTCAATTTTTCAGCTGCCAGTTCCAGACCAGATGTTCCAAACCTGTTATTCCAGCTTCAGATCACCTTTGATATTCCAGGTCTGGTCTAGATGTTTTGGCAGATCTAAGGATGATTCCTGATCTGATATTCAGTTTTTTTCCCATGTTTAAGGAGGTTGTTTTTTCTGGAGTGCCCCGGATTTGTTCTGCAGTTTCTGTTTCATAGAAAATGAATCTTTCTGGATTTTTTCTGACGTTTCCTGCAGTTTCTAACTTTTTGTTTTCCTCATTCACGTGTTTGAGATGTTACGTGTGATTTAAGCGCAGCCGGACTTGCTTAAACAGGTACTATGCACAAGGTTTTTTTGTTTTTGTTAAAATGGCGTGTTGTAGTTTTTCTCTCCTTTTAGAGAACGGGTGGTTTAGTGTCTCTGCACTTTGGGGCTTTTAATGATTTCAGATCTGTTTCTGAGGTGAAGTTTCTTGTTTCCACCTCCGAGCTGGAGCACTGTAGCAAATGTAGCTCCCAGCTCTGGTTTTAAATGCTGCTTCAGAACAAAATACCTCAGAGGTAGCCGGTCCCTTGTCTCCTGCAGGGAAACGTACTGCAGTGATGTTACGCGATAATCCTCACGGTGGTGGTTTTTAAGTTACTGGGATGCACCCTCCACTCGTCCCCTCTCCGCTCCGTGTTTTTTTTGTTGGTGGTTTTCCGGTGTGGGCGTTGGGATCCCTCTGGGACCGGCCCTGAGATTAAGCAGCTCTGCAAATAAAATCCACTCCACTTACTTGGATAATTGTTTTACTGGAATAACTAAAGGATTCAGTGTTTTTCTGTGGATGCAAAGGTCAAACTTCTGCTGATTTAGTGCCGCCCTCCTCACGCTCTCCCAGTGCTCAGTGACGGCTGACGAATCTCAGTTTATCCTGTTTGTTCTCCATCTTACTTCTCCTCTTCATGGAAAAGTCAGAGGTCAGAGGTCAAGCCTACATAGGCAGCCTGAGTGATACTCCGAGTGTTTTACAGGTCTGACTATTCCAGGTCTAAACATGATGATCTTGAAGATGTTTGACGTTGTTTATGTTGCTGCGTTCATTAAATAAACGAAGGAGCTGTAGCGTTGCCCAAACTGAGCTTAATTTAACCACCTGATCATTTGGGATGACATCACTAGAACGGACCAATCAGTGAACCTGTATGCCCTCGTGTGATGCAGACCTGGTTCATTAATAGTAAGTCTGAACTCAAATGCAACTTCCTCACTCTGAGCTCCTCTCTCAAAGTACAATGAAGCACTTTGTAAGTTCTGCTCTTCCTCCTCCTCCTCCTCCTCGGCACACATGGAAAACATTAGCAGATTCTTCCAGAGGGTTCGCTGAAGGTCTGCGAGCGTGTAACCAAGAGGCCGGCGTTACACCTCCAACCTCAGCTGGAGGAGAGGAGGAGGAGGCGCTCCCTCTGTTTTCGCTGTTCCCCCCTCTCCTGTCGACACGTCTGAGGCACCGTTCGCTAATTGACTTCTGAATTTTTATTGTTTAATTACTGTCGCAGTAACACATGGAGGCAATTATCTGTAGCCTGCTCGGGATCGGCTTACAGCGGCTGACGGAAACAAAGAGAGGACGAGGCAAACGCCGTTTATGGCAGGACTCGCAGTGAGGACAGAACTCATAATTCAGCTCGAAAAACCTCCGTCTGAACCACCGAAACGTCACTTCAGCCTCGTCTTTTTATTGTATTTAACCCTCTCTGGCCCCGACAGCAACAATTTGCAAAGACAAAATGCTGGTTTACAGGAGGAGGGATTCAGTGCGCTTTAGTTTTGTAGTTTGTGGGTTTGTTTCATGTTGAGTTGAACAGACTAAGGGCCAGACGTACTAATCATGAGGCCACAGTTTGGTTATAAGTTCAGGATTTGCTCTCTCCAGAAACAACACAGCTAACGAGCCTGCAGCTGCTTTACTGCAGCTCAGACCAGCGTTTAAACCTGGAGTCAGTTTTAGAATAACTCTGACACAAACACCTGGCAGAAAGCACAGATCACTCCCCCGCTCTGATCCTGGTTCTGATAGAGGTCTTTCCTGTTTTATGGGAGTTCTTCCTTCCCACCATCGCCAAGTGCTGCTCACGGGGGATCGTGGAATCTCTCTCCAGTTGTCTCTCCAGGGTCTTTACCTTATAATATAAGGCACTTTGTTGGTCGTTTGTTGATCTATTAAGGAAATTTCTGTGAATTGAAATTAAGATTTTGGCTGGTCGGAGCCATTAGCGCACGGCACGAGGAGCAAATTCCTGGGTAAAAACCGTGTTGCTCTCAGTGCCCCAGTGATTGGCCGTTCAGGTTTGTGACTCAGCTGTAGCTTTATTTAAAAACCGTCAGTTCTTGTGTTTTTGTTTTAGTGACGTCTAAATCTCGAATAAACATCATCTTCATTTTGTGTTGAAAGCTCACATCTGTGCGACGCCCAGAATAACTCCAGCAGATGTTTAAGGAGACGTGCTTCAGATGTTACCTGTGATTTAAGCACAGTCGGACCTGCGGCGGCGTTATTTCTTCTTCACAAGCGTCAGACCTGTTTGCAGCACAGAGG
Source organism: Pundamilia nyererei (assembly GCF_000239375.1). Lineage (NCBI taxonomy): Eukaryota > Metazoa > Chordata > Actinopteri > Cichliformes > Cichlidae > Pundamilia > Pundamilia nyererei. The sequence goes on along the minus strand of NW_005187480.1, from coordinate 410,170 downwards.
GCGAGGCGAGGAGGCGGATTAAAAGTGAGGCGCTTGCATCAGTCAGTGGAGTCATTAACACCCTCCTCCACCTCCTACACCCGCCTCTGCTGCAATCGATGCTCATAGAAATTTCATGAACTTTAAACAGTGATTGACAGGCAGCTCCGGCCCCGGCCGCCGCCAACGCCGCGCCCTCACAGAGTGTATGAAGTGACAAAAGTTACTGGAACATGAATTAACTGACCGTCGTGTGTGTGTCATGTAAAGTCTCATTAATAGAAACTTGATTATCTAATTAAAATCTTTAAGATGAAGAGCTCGCGGCCTGATGTTGGACAGATGTTCAGCAGATTATTCACTGTGAAGGTTCATAAAAGCAGAATTTTGGTTTGGGTGTTCCTAATAAAGTGATCAGCGAGTTTGTGTTACAGAGTCGGGATGTGACGCGTCAGGAAGCACGTCTCAGTCACTTAGCGGCGATCACATGGCAGCAATGAAACAACACGAGCGCTGTCGCGTCCCCGCCTTTGATCTCGCCTCTCGTGTCGTCTTTTAATAGACGGCAGAAGTGTGCTCTCCGCCGCGGGAATTCCTCGACTCTCAGCAGAGACGCACCACATTTCATATATCAAAGAGCTCCACTTTGGGAACGGGGACTTGTGGAACTAATGTCGGGTAATTAGCCATTTCTGCGGGGGCATTTTCGGCGGCCACTCCAGAAAATAATAACTTCTCAGGTGGGGGGCCTATTTCTTTGAGGCACTCTGCTCGGCCGGCTCTAATCACGGCGAGGTAATTATTCGCTGATTAACACGCGGCGTTGGGGCGGATGTTCGCTCTAATCACAGGGGCTGTTGCGTCAGCGACGGCTCTCGGAGGAGGAAGCAGAAGGGAGTGGGCGCTCATGTGGGTTATAGAGACGAGACGACGGTACCTGAAGATACCTGAAGACACCTGGCGGGTTCGGGAGGGCCGACTCTGATCTTCATCAGAAGATCGCGTCTTCATTGCGTAAAGAATGAAAGAAAAACATTTCAACATCAAACCAACACTGACTCCAAAATCCTCTGCAACACGGAATCATCCGCCACTGAAAGTAGTCCCCAAAGTGCAGATAGACTCAGAGTTCATACGTTTGATCTGTTTTTGCTCATTTTTATCTCTCTTTCCATTTTCTGCTTGTTTTACTTAAACACGTGCAGACATGTCCCCACAGGACCGGCCTCCTTGTCACACCAGTGTGCACATCCATGTAAAACAAACAAGCTGCAGAGGAAACTTTACGCTCGCTGTCATTTACAGACCTGCCTAGTCGCCCCTGCTCTCTGCGATGACTGAGTGATGATTTGAAAGTCGGAGCAGATCAATAATCCGCTGAAAAGATGCTTTCGGGGTGTTATGGCAGCCTGTCAGCATGCCCCCCACCCCAGCTGATGCTGGTTGGCCACTTGACAAGCAGAAAAACAAATCAGCGCGTCCACTTAAGGCTCGGCATGTCGTGCATCTGTCACACACACACACACACACACACACACTGAAGAAGGCGAGGAATCATCAGCAGTTGCGATCGGCGGGCCATGAGGCCAAACGCCGCCCTGACCTGCATCAATCATGCGGCCGGGGGAGATGGGAAATTGCAGCACACGTTACTGCGGGACGGATGAGCGGCGCCTATTTGAAATGATGAGAGTAATACAGGAGGAAACCACGCAGCACTGAAGTCTGCCGGCTCATCGGGGACACGAGAGCGCCTGCGACGAGGCCGTGAACGCCAAAACAAAAACGGTAAAGGTGAGCAGAGACCCTAAAGTGCGGATTTCATCTCCGGCTGGTAAATATATACAAACCAGCGGCGTGGAAAAGCAGATTCAGGGCGAGGAGCAGCAAATGAAAGATAAATGTAAACAGTAGTGAGGAGGAGGATGTAAACAGAGGCGGGCTCTCCTCTGAAGCACGGCGCCCTGCTGGATTGTGGGAGCCGAAGCGAGCGGGGTAATGAGCCTGCTGAGATGTTCCAGTAATCCGCCGTCCTCCCTCCCAGAGCTCTGATCCTCTGATCTGTGATCAGCCGCCATCTGCAGCCAGAAGCGGCGAATGATACCAGAGCGAGGAGAGGAAGAGGAAGCTTCCCCTTCAGCTCGCTGTCAGGGCGAAGCCGGACAGGTGAGAAGCACCAGGTGGTCAGTTTGACAGCAGGAGAAGCATCGAGACAAGAATCCAGATCTGCGGCTCCAGCTTTAAAACAAGCGCGTTTGATTCATTCGCTCTTCAGTGTGGCTGCACCCTTTCACAATAAAAGCTGTGTAATTAGGGATGCAGTGATTGAAAGTTTTCAGACTCATTTCCAGAATTTTAAGTCTGACCTTTAAGTTTTTGCCCAGTTTTTGTTTTTTCTGGGACTGTGTGTGTCACAGTATAGTTTTTAGCCGTCTCATGAAGCACTAGTGGTCACTTTAAAAAGCCTGAGCCCTCAGACCCATGGAGGTCCAGCATGGATACATTTTACATCCTCACTTTCATCCTGCAGCATTTCGCTCTGTTTTAAAGCCTTCTTTCTCATCCTGTTACTTTTTATCACCTTCTGTAAATTTTATGTGTCTCCTGCTTTTATTTGACTCTTTTTTTAAAGCTTCTGTCTTGATTGTTCAGACATTATTAATCGAGCAGTAGTTGCTGGGTGTTTGAGCAGGAAGTGAACGTTTCTCCTGTAAGTGCGTAAAATATCCTCCTCCTCTCCGACACTCCAGATATGCCGTGAAGAAATTAGTTTCAAATGTGATCCGCCTCCCCCGTCTTCTCTTCTCTTCCTCTCCTCAGTCACTTAGCGGTCTAATAACGGAGCGTGCCGCTCAGCAGGACGCCGGCCGACCGTTTGATCACCTTCACAGCGAGGGCAGAGAAAAGGATCCAAAGAGAGAGGGAGAGAGAGGGAGAGAGATAAATACTTGATGAAATATATAAAAAATCCCCTCCTCTCGCTCGCCTCTGTCTCTCCCGCTCTCCTCTCACCTCTGAATTATCTTCCTCTGCTCCTTTTCTGATTTATAAAAAGCATCAGACGGCAGGAGAAAGCGACGGCCGTGGCCTCCTCGCGCTGAACAAAGAGGAGCAGAGAAAAATCAATACAAATTACGATGGAGAAAGTGGCACTGATGCCTGGAATTGCAGCATATGTTTACACTAAATCAGGCAATCTGTCTTCATATGGGCGGTGTAATGCGTGGGGTGGGGGGAGGGGGGGTCAGGGTTCGCATTGCCAGCCGCCATTCTCCAATTACACTGGCTCCTTTGGAAGGAGGCGGTCTTTATCGATTGGCTGGGAGGAGCACGGGGCCCTGCAGGCAGCCAATGGGGTGCTGGGGTCAAAGTGCAGCAAGATTTTAATAAGGCAAAGTAATGGGCTTAATGCCTGTAGGGGGGTCGATCCCCATCAGAGGTTCATTAAAACTTCTGTCTTTGTTTCATTCTCCGTCTGTGGTCGTCTCCACCTCCAGCAACGATCGCAACCTCAGAGCGCCGTCACGTCTCTGGAGAGAGGCGTCTGAATGCAGATGTTTTATCAAACCAACTCGACTTATTGAGACACTCAATGTACTCATCAGAGCCCAGAGCGGTGTGGACTCGTCAGAGCCCAGGGCGGTGTGGACTCTACAAACCAGAGCAGCTCCTTTAGACCTTTCAGAATAAAACTTCTCATCAGTTTTTAAACTTCAGAAATAAACCACATCTGTCAGTGGCTGAATGTTGGTGTCCAAGAGTTTAAGTGTGAACCAAGCGTCAACCAAAGTGCAGTTCCTCTGACGTCCACCGGAGGCTCCAGGACTCAGTCCCCATAGACTCCCATGTAAACACGTTTACGACCAGAAGAATTTCTAATTTCCCCATTTACAACATTTTACCTGTTTAAATTATATTCAGGCTCAAAGTTTGTATTGTTAGGGGCGTGGCCTCTTTGACTTACAGTTGTATGGTTACAGTTCAGTTAGCTAGGCTTCCCCTCGACTAACTGAACTGGACCTCTGGGCTGTGTTTGTGCTGTTGGAGCCTTTTGGATAATTTTTAATGACCTGATCTGACCAATAAAAGGGCTGCTGTGAGGTCACTGTACTAACAGACCGTCTAAGAAATCTGAGGTCCGGTTTTGCTGAATTCTAGGATTTTATTTGGTTGTTGCTGAGCACTAATTGTCAGGTATTTGTGTCTGTGGATGCAGCTTGTTAGCATTAGTGTCACTACTTACACTGAAGAAACAACATGGTGGCAGGAAAGCTGCTGATGTTGGATGATATCACAGTGATAACATCCACACGTTTGGCGATGAGCCCATGTGCAGGAGGTTGACAGATAAAACCAGGCTTCTCAACCATGTACTTGTTCCTAAAACAATATTTTGTTTTCCAAACTTCAATATTTTGTATTTTATTTTTGTCATTGAGTAATAAAATTTTGTCAAGTGCTTGTGAAAAATGCCATATTAAAGTCATCCCAACACATAACAAGACGAATAAAGCAACTTTAATTCTGCTTTGAAGGCAAAACTAAAGTGAAAAAAACAGAAAATCTTCAAACCAGCAACTTGCAGACAGAAAATGTGTCCAAACTAAGGAGAGAGAGGACCAGGACAGAGATATGAGGCTCGTGTTCCCAGATTCTTTCCAAGACTTTTAGCACAGATCGGGGACTTGGATCTCAGAGATCTCGAAGAACTTTTGGCGCTGAGGAAGTTTCCGGGTTTTTTGATGTTTATCTGCAGACATGTCGCCTTCGATTGAACCACATCAGCATCATTTCTCAACATCTCGGATCAGCTCGGAGGTCAGAGAGGAGAATACTTCCTCTTCTGATGGAGGTGGCGAGTTAACCATCACAGACCCCCCCCCCTCCCTCCGAGTGTAAATGGGTTTTTTATTCTATTGCAGCAGTTCCCATAGTGCCTCTCACTTGTTTTATAAGTTGGGATGTATGTACGCAGCGTCAGGAGGCAATCCAGTTTGGGATTCACCGCTGATTGCTGCTCGTGTCGTCCCGGTGCATTATCTCCATTCATCCTCTGCTGCTCCGCATCCCCCCAAAAAGTCTCTTTGGGATCCTGCAATGAATCGCTCTTTCATTCGCGGCGGGCCGAGGTAATAGATTCAGGCCGCGCTGCTCTCTGCTTCCTCTCAGGGAGGCGGAGAGGCGAGGAATCCAACATGGCAGCCCCTGCGGCGAGGGCCACGTCCCTCAGCACTCTGTCACCCTTCAGATATCATCCCCACCCCAGTTGCAGCCTGAAAGCCCTTTTTCTCCTCCGCCGCCGCTTGAAACGGGCTCTGACAAATTTGATTTAGCAGCTCGCGGTCGCCCATTCCCGGGAAAAGAAAACAAATATTGTTATAATGGTAATAACATCTATTTGGAGCGCTGGCGACAAACGGCAGCGGGGCCCTTTGAAGGAGACCCCTCTGTGCCGCCGTATAGCTGCCTTATTCTTATTCATGAAAGCCACGGTTATGCATATTAGCGCAAACTAGCTATTCTACTCAGCAGCATTTGGAGTGTCAATCATCCTTACAGAATACAAGAGCCAACGGTGACAAAAGCGGAGTGGGCAAGATCGGCTGACAAATTGTCCCCAAAGTCAAATTTGACAGCCTTTTATGATTAATGGGCTTGATTATGGAGAAGTATCTCCCCGAACTCATTTCCGGGTGTTTCTCCAGCTCTGCTCAGTGCATATGGAGAGAGGAGGAGGAGGAGGAGGAAGGCAGATTGTTTGCGGAGGTGAATGAGTGGAGGAGAAAAGAAAAGAGAGAGAGGGCTCGGTGGAGGGGAGGCTGGATTGAATTAGCCGTGGAGGAGAGGTGGAGTGTGAGGTCTCGCACTTGATAAACAGCAACCGAGATAAGAGAGAGTGAGATCAGCTGACGGCGCTCGCTCGCCCTCTCCGTTAGCGCTCACCGCTAACACGAACCAACAGGAGATCAGAGGAGAGGGAGGTGAAACGATCCCTGCTGAGTTTAAACTTCAGGAAATGACAGGAAGTCAAGAAAAACCTGGCTTTTGCACGCGTGTGGAAAAAAAACGAGCACATTTCGACAATGTTGCATTAAAATTACATCTCACGAGTTGGGGACGTGTTTTTATTTTCTTCGATTTCAGCACAATCGCAGAAGAAGGAAAGGCTGAAATATGTTGTTAAAAAAAGACCATCCTGACCAGAGCAAAAGACTCAAAAAAGATGCAAAAGTACAGTAAGAGGTGCGACAGCTAGAAAAATAGGGAAAACTACCAGGACACATAAAAACTCCTGAATGATGCAAAGACACAGTTGGAAGATCTGAAAGTCCCACAAAAAAAATAAAACTACAACACGCAAAACAAACCTAGGACAATGCAGTGACACAGATACAACGTTAAAATGTGTCAAATACAACAATGAGAGGTCAAACTACCATGCAAAGAGACAAAAATACAGAAAAAGAAGAAAAAGGACTACAGGAACTACGGCAAAAGATAAACCTTTGAAAAAGAGACAAATGGAAGTACCAAAAAAGAGTAAAGTGACCACACAAAGATGATGATGAAGATGAAAGCTGCAGAACTGCAACAATCAGCTGAGTTCCTGTCAGACGCGTGTGGGGTTAAATAAACCCTCTCTCCTGTTTCTGTTTGTCCCGCAGCCTTGAACGAGCCCACCATCGACTACGGCTTCCAGAGGCTACAGAAGGTCATCCCTCGCCACCCCGGAGACCCTGAGAGGTTACCTAAGGTCAGTAAAGCCAACTCATTAACTTGCTGCTGTGGGTCAAAGGTCAGATTTAAGGCCAGGAGGTTGGCTTAAGTCTGGCAGGTATGACCCATAATGCACCTGTCATTCAAGGCTGCTGCTAATTGGGCGCTTTAATCGGGTTTAGGGCCACATTAAGGGCTGATTTCAAACTGAAGTGGCTTTTTGTCCCTCCATGGACGCCGTAGACCACCTGCGCTGTGAGCTGAAGGCTTCTAATGCAGCACAAGGCCGAACTCGAGTCGCCTGATTGGATTTGTTGGTTCTGCTCGGTACGCTCTTGGCACGGTGCGGCTCTCCTCGCTGCCAGCGGGCCAGATTGTTCCTGAGCCTTCAAACAGGAAACAGCTGTTTATGGGAGCAAATCCTGCTGCTGCTGCTGCTGCTGCTCTCGCTGCGTTTTGTTTCCCCTCAACTGGCGAGGAGGAGGGCGCGGATGGTCGTCAAGCGTGATCGGTTTGGCGATGTTTGGCTTCTCAGAAGCCCAGGGAGAGAAAAAAACATCAGAATTATGTAAATTAACTCTGGGACCTAAAAGTGGAGGAGGTGTAAAACATTTCATGAATTACAAAGTTTAACTAAACTTAATTTTTTAAAATGTCTCGTATAATCAAAGCTCCGTGCTCGATGCCTTTAACTAAAAAAGAAACATTTGATTTGATTAGTTTCCTTTGTGATTTGTGATGGACGTCAACATAGACGTCAAAACTCTTCATTAATTTTCAGTTTTCCTTTAAGCGTGCAAACTCTGGTTTTATTTTGTGCAACAAACTGGTCCACATGTGCCTCATTACTACAGGAAATACAAGCATCAGATACAATCAGATTGTGTCTTTATTAAAGAGAATGAACACAAAACTTTTGTTCCATTAAAACTTTAAAGCAGCTTTGTCCAGTTTCAGGAAGATCAAAAGGTCTTCTGAACATTTTCAGTTTAGTTTATCTGACGTGGACATAAACAAGTCTTATTCTGCTGGAAACGCTGCAGTCGCATGTTTAAAGTGTTGGATCTGTATGGTGTCACTGAGGGCGGGGATATCCTGTTTATCTGATCATCTCAGGCACACAAACCTTCTGTTTATGTGGGACAGCCAATCAGAAGACATGAGGGGTTGTATCACATAAAGATGGATTATTTTGAGGTCTGAATCATGCAAAGCTGCTCTGGTAGAGTCCAAGAAAGCTGGAGATGAGCAGAACTGACCACTGTGTGATGTTTGTCTAGTGTTAACTACCCCGGCTACACCAACTGTCCAAACATCACTGCTGTTTAGTTTTTTTAGAGATGTACGTTTCAGTTTTTAGAAATATACAATGGAAGCTCGCTATCTAACTTCCAGCAGCCTCCTAACTCGATTACAGCCTACATCTTATGTGAGAACGAGCACAGTGATCATTCCACTTTAGCTGGAAGAATTTGGACTGTTTTTAACTCTCAGCCTTTGTTTGTTTGTTTGTTGTTTGAAGAAGAGTTTGGACCTGAAAATGGCAGCAGAATGGAAAAACGAAGCCAATTTTTACGCCTTTATTTAAAGTTTATGGTGGTAAATTTGTATCTCTACGTGGAAGTGGAAACAGGGTCTGTTAAACTCTGCGGGCTTTTTGGAGACAGGCGGTGAGGAAGAGGGATTTAAAAGTGCAGAAATGCTCCTTTAAGACAAAGTCGAGAATATTGAAATCAGGGAGCTGGTGTCACCCACAGAACGACATTTGTATGCTCACACAGAGGCACGGCGTGCAGCCATCAGGCGTCCTGGTTAGTATGAAGAGATTATTCTGGCTGCAGCGGCTGCGAGGAGCTAACTGAGGCAGATTCTCTGAGGCAGCGAGCAGCGGCGGCTGGCGGCGAGTGTCAGATGGGCTCTGACACTCGAAAACAGCTGCCAAATTGAAACCATTTATCAAAATCTGACATCGGAGATCCAGTCACCAAAAAAGCAGTTTATTTGTAAATTGATACTAATAGCGAGCACACATTGTCTGGCCCCTTTGATGGCCTGATTTGCAGCCAGAGTGGGACGTCAAACACCCTCCTCCCTCATCCTCTCCCTTTAAATATTTATTTATTCAAAAGAAAACTCAATAAAGCTGCAGGTTTCTCCCTCCTGGACGTTTTGGAGGGAGAGGAATCACGGGAAGAGGAAGAGCGGCGCTCCGCGAGGTGACAGGACGGCGTGCTGGCAGTGACCGAGCAGCGACGGGTTAACTCGAGTTGTCACTTCTCTTTTGTTTTCACCTGCAGCTGCCGCTCTGCAGAGGACAGCAGCAGCAGCAGGTGTGGACAGAGATGTCTGGGCGGCTGGGTTTCGTTTTTGGACAGGCACGGCGCCGCTGAACAGATTGATTCGTTGTAGACGTCAGGTAGAGCATTATGGGAGCAGCAAGCAGGGTGAATATGGAAGCCAGAAGGAGAAACATCAGGCTGATTTCAGCTGAAAGATGGGGAAATGCCGTTCGGCCTAGCTTAGCAGGAAGCGCGATTAGGTGACGACCGTTCAGACACAATACTGAACAAAATGATCGTCTTAAGGTGGACCTCCTCTGCTCATTTCGCTTTCCAGCGCAATAATTTAGTCACACAATACAGAAATCAGCAGATAATAGGATTTTAACAAGAGTCGTGTTTAGAAGAGTACAGCTGGGCATGTATGTCGTGGTAACTTTGGGCTTTTAGGATTTTCTTGAACTGCTGCTAAAATACAAGAATTAGATCCATAAATCTGAATTTATTTTGGGTTTTCTCTGATCCACACAGGGTCAAAGGTTATATACAGGCTCAAATACAAACACCCTCACTAATGTTTGGTTAAACATCCCTTAGCAAGTTGCACCTTGACCAGATGCTTTTGGTAGCCATCGGCAAACTTCTGGCATAATTCTGGCTGCATATCTGACTGCACTTCTTAGCAGAACTGGTCGAGTTCATTTAAACTGGTTGGGTTTCTGGCACAGATCCGGCTTTAGGGCAGGCTTGAGCCTCGGTGGTTCCTGAACATCCTAAACAATTTCCTATCATCTGAGGGTGACAGTTTGGATCTTTTTCCAGCAAAGTGCTGACACATACGTATAACTGTGCTCACGTACAGTTGTTTGAACTGATAGAATCCGCAGTTGTTTAGAAATGGCTCAGACAGAACGTCCCAACTTGTGTATTACTAACCAAAACTAGCTTACTTATTTTTGCTGATGCATTAAAAGTCGTTTTGCAGTTGTTTATTAGCTGTAATTGTAATAAAATAAATGAGATTAAGCTATTTTATAATAATTTTTTAGTCATATTAGTCATAAAAGCTAAACTAACTTGACAGTTTATCTCTTTTAAAAGCTCTCATTCTCTGAACTTCACGACACATTTCAAACAGTTAGTCTTTTAGCTCCAAAGCTATGTCAAAAAAAACAACTGTTAGCTTCATGTGAGACGATATCTTGCTTCTATGTAGAAATGTAGAAGTAAGATTTTTAATTACTTCAGGTCATTATTGATTATTCTGCTTTTTCTTTATTGTGTAAATCATTGTTTGATCTTTAAAAATGGTACAAAGAAGAGAAAAATCTCCATCACAATATCTTGTTTTGTCCTGAGCTTCTAAACGCAATGCGCCCGCTAACGGACGGACGGACGCTGAGGTGTCCGCTTCCAGCCCAGCCAGGCTGGAAATGAAATTAGAGGGCTGAAAATGATCCAGGAGAAACCCCAGAGGTCATCAGTGACCAGTTGTCTTTCCCAGTTTGTCAAACTACCCAAACTAACTCTGTGTGTGCTGTGGACAGACATGAAACCGCACTCACGTTAATTTTAATTTGTCGTTTAATCAGGTTTCATATAATTTTATCTATAAAAGGGATCAGGTTATAAATGTTGGAGATTTGTTTAAAATACGGGACACCCTGTTGTTAAAAACAAACGCTACTGTTAACATGAGGTCCATGAAGATTTGTGAACCATGGGGTGGAGATTAAATGTGTTTAGCGTGTTGAGTGTGCACCTTTAGCTCTGATCATTGACCCTCATCCGGACTTGTGGGGGGGCGTCCGTCCGTTCAGGGATTATTAATTCCGGCCCACTTCATGAATGAGGAGATTTTCAGTATTCATTGAGAATAATGAGCAGAATTCAGTTCATGAGCTGAATTTCAATACGTTTCCTTTGAATGGAATTAACCCCACACCATGTCCCAGATCATTAGAATACCTCTACGCCTGATAATCGCTAATCTGAAGATCTGCCGTGATACTGCTCCCTTCCTCCTCCTCCTCCTCCTCCTCCTCCTCCTCCTGCAGGTCCATCCATATTTTATAGAGATCAGTGGGGCGGCGGCTGTATCTGTAGCTCTGCTCAGGGTGATTTATCATTGTTAAGGCCGCTGTCTGATGGCTTCTCCTCCAGGGTCACGCTGATCCCTGTTCGCCTCGCACCTCCTCAGCCACGGAGCCGGCCCCCTGTAATTAAGCCCCTAGAAACCAAATGGAAAAAAGAGAGAAAGAGGTAGGAGGAAGAAAAAAGGGGCGGAATATGTCAAGAGATGGACAGAAGAAGGGCAAGGGCACCAAGGCCACGAGGGTGCAGTCTCCAGAGGGTTTTTTTTTTAACGGTTATTTGGGAGGGAAACGAAGTACAGTAAGAGTGATTCCTAGTCTTAGATAGATTTTGCTCATATACCACTACAAGTTGAACTGCTTTAAAATATTTAACCGTGAATTTTATATCTTCATGACAGCGATATACAGTCATTTGTAATCCCCAGAAGCCCTCTTTGGGGATTAAGCTGCGCTCATTTAGTCACTTTTGCTGACATTTTAAACATTTTTTGTGACGTTTTCAATTCTGAACTGAAGTTTTAACACAGTCATGAGTAGAATGTGCAAAATAACTAAAAGTTTTTTTAATGACCTGAAATCAGTGACCAAGCTGATAAACACACCAGCAAAGTGTTTAACAACAAAAGCAGGCACAGTCTTAAGCTTTATTATATTACCATTAATCATTAGAGATGAGAAATTATTTGTCAGGAAAAAGGACTGTTAGTTAAATATTAAATATCAGTTTACTGTTTATTATTGACAAGTCTACTAGGGTACTTCTGCACTCACAGTTCAAAATATAAATCTTTATTTGTTTACGCTCGACCACAGAGCAGCCGTCAGTTCAAACTGAAACAAGCAGTTTCAGCTCCTCCCTCTTTGCACCAGCTTTATTTCAGATTGGCTGCTTCAGGTCTTAACATGAGGAATATTCTCACTAAATGACACAAAACATAGAAAAATTGTATAAATCTGAAAGTTTCCAGCAGTCTGCAGCCTGATCCTTTGGTTCAGAGGGATTACTGTCTATACACTGACGTCTTAATTAGAAATTTTAGTCAAGCTTAACATGAAAATCTACCTTTAGAAGAGGAAATGCTGACAGGAAACAAAGAAAAGCAAAATATTTGCCCTTTATTACTTAAATAGAGAATATGCCTGTATGCTGATGTGTTTCTCTACAGCACAATAGATCCACTTTAAGTAAAAGCATATATGTTTTAAGATTTCACGTCTGATAAAATGAATTTTCTGTAGTGTTTACTTACTTTAATTTATTGAGAGACATCTCTAGCCAGCTGATCGTCTATACTGGGTTCTTTTAGAGGAAAGAAAAAATGGCCTCAAATCTTAATAAAACAAAGGAGTTGCTTCCTGTTGGCTGCTCTGTGATACAGTGCTGTAACATGTCCACATGAACACACACACACCTACACAGGAGCTACGGGGAGGTTTCATGTGAAGAGAAGCACGAGTCTCAGTGGGTTTAATCAACGCAGCACTGAGGAGGAGGAGGAGGAGGAGGACCCACCTCGTTCTGGACTCACTGATGATGGTGAAACCCTCCCAGACTGAGATAAACTGGTCTGAACTGGAAAGCAAAGGTGTATGTGTTCAGCTGAATCCATCTGCCTCCCGTGGTGATGTTTGCATGTCGTTGTGGTTTTGTTTATTAAAATACAAGTAAGATTCAATGTGGCTGAAAGATGTTTGATGTCGAATTAGAATTTGCTTTAGTAAAATTAGTACATTTCAGAGGACACAGATTCGCGCTCAGTAATAGAGCTAAAGCACCTAAATAGTCTTATTGGTTCGCTGCTTTCTTCCTTTTTGTCAGAAGCAAAAGTGAGCAGCTATTTTAGGAATATATGGAGGGAGGTGGCCTCTTTGACATGGTGACACAGGCGGCTGTAGCTGCTAGCTGTCTGCTAGGCTTCACCTCAGCTAATTAAGTCTCTGAACTGGACCTGTGGACCGTGTTTGTGCTGGTGGAGTATTTCTAATAAGATTAACTGTCCAATAATATGGCTGCTGTGAGGTTACTGTAGTAACAGTTTAGCAGGAATCTTCATCTAAGTTATGTTTACATACAGTCCACAGATGCAAACAATAACATAGCTAGTTACTGTTAGCTGATAGCTTAGGACTCCCCTTTCGTCTAAATCTTGCGGCTCCAAAAACCAAACATAGCAGCAAAAAAGTTAATGTTTAAAAAAACAGTGGTTTACGTGACAGTGTCTGTATCAACTAACACTTTGGTTATGAGTTGCTGATAATCTTCCACAGAGGGACAATCCAAAGTGCAGGAATGTGTTTTCATTTCCTCACAGGAAGTCTTCACACCATTATTCTCTACACATTTTAATTGCTGTCTCTTCATGAGCTTCAAGTTCATTTATCAAATCAGATGAACATGAGCAGCCTGTTTTTGAACTGTCGCACACAAACGTTTAATTTCAGGCACTGCTAAAAGGCAAAGAGCCATTCCACTGATTTTACCCCCACCATAAATAAATACATTTTATGTAGTTACGATGTCGACCACTGTTTTTCTTTTAGATTTTTTTGTGTTTATGCTTTCTAGAAGCATTCTTTTGTTCTGCAATTCAGTTTTTATAAATATATTTTTAAAATAATTTTCATCGACTTATTTTCACATTTTTTTCTCCAATATTTTTATGGTGTTTTTGTATTTTTTTCCCCTCTTTATTCGTAACTTCCACTCAGAGTTGCAGTTATTGAAGTATTGAAAATCAAATGTAGTGAAGTTTGGTGAAACGGCGACTCGCACATTGGAGCGAGCGTCTGAGCAGCCAATCATTAACCAGCCAGATGTTCGAGCCCAATGATCCAATCAGCTGCCTTCGTCTCTCAGCTGTTTCATATGTCCACTTAGCCTCCACCCCCCCCCCCACTCCCCACCATCCATCTCCTTTCAGCTGAAGGGAAACACCCAGAGACCCTCTTCATCCTCATCTTCATCTCCCATCCCTCCTCTCTCCTCCATCTTCTCCCACATTCCCCACACTCCTCCTCCTCCTGCTGGAGGTGTGGGTCAGTGATAAGAGATGATGATGATGATAACTGGGAGCCAGTGCATTACCGCATCGATCGGGGCCTTTCAGCGCCGTTAAAGCGCCCGGCGCTCTGATTGCCGGCACTCGCTCTGACAGGAATCCGATGGCGCTGTCTGTGTATGTGTGTGTGTGTGTGTGTGTGTGTAAAGGGTGTGGCCTGGCCGCTGTTAGTGTGTGTGTGTGTGTGATGGCGTGAATAAGGATGTATGGCGGTGTGGCGTGGAGTCAATTAGTTGCTCCGACAGGAAGAAACAGATCGAGCAGCAGGAGGGAGGAAATCTGATCCGAAGGAGGAAAACAAAAGAAAATAAACAAAAACAGGAAAAACCGTTTTCGTTCAGTCAGCAGGAAACACCAACTCTTCTTCTTCTGTTCACGTTTGTTCTGCTTCCTCTTCCTTCCTCTTTTTATACTTCCTGTTGTATTTTCCCTTCATCTTAATTTTTCTAAAACTCCTTCATTTTTTCTATTTTTATTTTGTTCTGCTTCCTTTGTTGTTACTTTTGTTCATTCTGTCTTCTCCTCTTCTTCTGTTTTTATTGTTCTCTTTGTCTCTCTCTGTTTTCTGTTTTCTCTCGTCCATCTTTTCCCTTTTGTGCCGTCTTGTTCTCTTATTTTTCTCCTCTTCTTCATCCTTTTTTCTTCTACTCCTTCCTTTACTCTGTTTTTCTCTGTTATGGTTTTTCTGTTTCTCCTCCTCTGTCTTCTCCTCCCTCGTTCTTCTTCTTGTGTTACTTCTTTTGTTTCTTCTGTTCTCCACTTCCTTTTTATGTTCTGTTTCTGCTCCTGTCTCTCCTTCCTGTTTTCATGTTGTTCTTTTCTTATTCTGAGTAGTAGTACTACTAGTACAGCGCCTAATTCACAAATCACAGAGAGCCCACCAACAAATGAACAAGTGCAAGTACACACACACACACACACACACACACACACACACACACACACACACACACACACACACACACACACACTGAGCAGCAGCAGCGAGGCCTCGGAGGCGTCATTAACTTGAGAAGGCTGTTGTGTCTGTCAGAAGCTAATGAAAATAGAAGGAGGACACACACACCCAAACACACAAAAACACAGACATACACACAGAGCGGCTGAAGTCTTTTCTGTGTGTGTGAGGTTTTAGTGTCTGCCAACTGTATATTTAACGTGTGTATGTTTGAGTATGTACGGTTGTGTGTAAGTAACTGTGTGTGTGTGTGTGTGAGAGAGAGACGGGCAGCTGCTGCGTGGCGTCTCGCTGCCGCAGCCGACCGAAGGAGACATTAACTAACTTCTGTTTTCTAATGGAGATTAATGAAGCCAGAGAACCCACACACACACACACACACACACACACACACACACACACACACACAGAAGCACACGCATAGAAACAGAAACACACACAGAGAAATGCACACACATACATAAAAACACGCACACAGAAACACGCTGGCAGAGATGTGGTTTCACCTGTCAGGCTGATTATTTGGGGTTATAGTTTGAAAAAGAAAAAACAGGGAGCTGGAAGGAAATAGGACAGGAGGGAAGGAAAGCAAGAAAGGCAATGAAGGACTGAGGAAAGGAGAGAATTAAGGAGTGATGAGAGAAGGAAAAAAGGAAGACGGGAAATAAGTAGCAAAGGATTCGTGCTTCCGATCTTCCTTCCTAGACAGTAATCTAGGCAGAAAGGTGGGAAGGAAGGAACATCAGTGAGTGGAGGATAAAGGAGGAAAGGGAGCAGAAAAATAACATGAGGAAATGAAGGAGATAAATAATAAAAGGAAAGATGGAAGGAGGGAAGGAAAGACACCATGAATGAAGACAGGAATATAGAAAAATGAAAAGAAGGGGGGAAAGGAAGGAATGTGGAAGACAGGTAGGAGGGAAGGAAGGGAGAAAGGGGATGACACAAGAAAGAAAAACCAAAATCAGTAGGAAGAAAGGAATGAAAAAGATGAAAGGCAAGAAGATGGGAAGGAAGGAGGATAGGAAAAAGGTAAATGAGATGGAAAAGGAATGCAGAGGAGGACACACAGAAGGAAAGACAGTAGGAAGGAACAAAAGTAGACTCGAGAAAAGGGAAGGAATACAGAGGACAGGAAAGAAGGAGGAATAGAAGCAAGGAAAGATGAAGAAGGAAGAGAGGGGGAGAAAAGAATGAAAGAAAGATCGGTAACCAAAGTTAAAAAAGAGAGACAGTAGGAAGGAACACACGAAGTCAGGAAAGAGGAAGATGGGACAAAGGCAGGAAAATAAGGAGGTAGGGAAGGAAGAAAGGAAACAGGGAGCAAAGAGAAGAACGAGCAGAGCTCATCAAACAGCTGATTCTGGTGTAAACAAACAGTGATGCGTTCACTTCGCCGTTCAAGCTTCAGGTCAAGGAAAAAAGCGTCCGCGTGCTGGACCGTTGCCCCCGAGGTCATCGCCTGTCGTGGGAAACGGAGACCTTCGTGTGTCAAAGGCCGGTTCGCTGCCAACTCAGAGGAAGCGCTCTGATTGGCCAGGGAGGGAACACAAAGTGCGTCTCTGGAGACGTTTTTGTTTAGAAGCTGCGGCTCCAGCAGAAAGTTAAAATGCAATAAAAAAAATCAGTAGAATCCAAAGTAGAAATCCCCTTTAATCTCTGCGTTCTGCAGTGAAACTCGACAGAAATAAGAAGGCGCAGATTTGAGCGGCAGGAGTGATTCGTGCTGACAGCCGCGAGACGAGGGAAACGTTTCTGCTCGGCGGCTTCGACAGCAGCAGAATCTCTAATGCTGAGTTCAAAGATGCGGTTCAGGGTCAGCCGCACATTCATAATCACAGGTGGAAGGAGCTCTCGCACTCCTTTACTTCATATTAGAGCTGCACCGCTGCTCTGTGGAGGGACAGTTTAATGCTGCTGAACAACAAATCGACAAATTTCAGCCTCAAGAAAAAATAACCAGAGGTCCAGGAAGTACACCGATCCGCTGACATGCCAGACGAATGCCAGGAAGCTTCATTCACTTTAGTTCAATGCATGAAATGTTTGTATTTGTTCTCATTGGCCAGTTTCAGGAAGCCTGCTGAGGGCATCAGACGCTGCCATTAAGCTGCTCTTTAACCTTTTAAAGCCTGAACCATGATGACTCGATGACAAATCAAAAAATAATTATTAACTATTCATTTGCATATATGAGTTTTTATTTGTATCATATTTGTGTTTTGTTTGTTTTTTTGCAATTTATTTATATTTGTTGTGGGGAAAAAAAGTCTCACTGTTGATGTAGAAGTCTCAAAGAAAATCAAATATACTAGAAACAGTGAAGAAATGGAAAGGGCAAAAAAGGAAATAATAACTGATGAAAGGATAAAAGCAAGGAAGGAAAGACAGGAGGGAAAAGGAGACGACGGAACAAAAGTGAAGGAAACCTGTGACGTGCTGATGTCAGCGAACCTTTCAGAGAGGGGTGTAGGTTCAGGGTCGGGGGGCCGGGGGAGGCGCACGGGGCCGAATCTCAAGTTGACGTCAGTTCCCGTCAGTTTCCTCGCTGCCTCGAACTTTCGGGAACAGCGTCTGCAGTGCGGTCGGAGCTCTGATGGCTGAACCTAGAGAGTGGCAGCCGTCACCTCCTCCTCCTCTTCCTTCATCACTTCACGTGAAAAACAAGCCTCCCTCTCTCCCTCTCCTGCTGTAATACCTCAGGGAGATCCAGCAGAGGCCTCCACCTCCCCACTGCTGCTCCTCTGGGACTCCACACCTCCTCCTCCCTCTGTCAGCTGATCATCCTCAGGCTTTCCTGTGTCTCCATTCAGCGCTTTGTTTACATCACCTTTTTTCCTCCCTTGTTTCCTTATTTCACCTTTTACCTTTATATTTCCCTTCCTCACTTCCTTCCTTCTTGCATTCTTTCTTTCATTAATGGTTTTTCTTGTTTCCTCACCTTTCCTTGTTTCTTTCCATCCCTTCTCTGTTTCTTCCTCCCCCCTTGTTTCCTTTCCTGTTCCTTCTTGTTTCCTTCTGTTGATATCATTTATTTATCCCTGTCCATTTAAATGTTTTTACTTGCATTTTTTTCTGACTTTAATTTTCCCTAATGTTCCCTTCATTTTGTTTAATTTCCTTCCCCTTATCCCTTATTTCTTTCCTTGTTTCCTTTTGTAATTTTTTCTTCCTTTTTTCCATCCTGTATTCCTTTCTTTCTCCTGTCTCCTTTTCTCATTTCCTTATTTTATTTCTCTTTTTTGGTTCTTTCCTTCCTTTCCTCTTTTTTTTTACCCATCACCCCCTCTTCTTGTGTTTGTATTCACTTGTTTATCAGTCACATTATTAAACCCAGACTCTCAGATTGGACGCTTCCTCTCCTGTAGGCTGAATGGAAAATGTGTGTGTGTGAGAATATGGCTTCCTGCTGATTCTTCTTCTGTCCTCCTTGTGTTGTGTTTTCTGTTAAACCTCCCTTTTTTTTGTCTTTTTTCAGGAAGTGCTGCTGAAGCGAGCGGCCGACCTGGTGGAAGCTCTGTACGGGATGCCGCACAATAACCAGGTGAGGGAGCACCTTCACTTTGACCTTTGGCCTCTTCAAACTCAAACACATGAGGATCAGTGAAACATCCCATCACAAACCTCAGGATATATCTCAGAAATAAATGATGAGTAATGATAAGAAAAATGTAATAGTGAGGCTCTAACAGAGGACAGAAATCCCAGACTCCTGAATGAAAAACTGTGTTAGACTTCATACGTCTAACAGAATCCCTGCATTTACTACACTGACAGCTTCCCCTGGGCCATTCAGACAATTAACTAATGCTGTCCCCCCACACCTCACCCCTGCCCACCCACCTCACCAATCACCTCACTCTGAGTAACCCTCATCACTTTGCAACTATTTTGTTCTCCAATGTGTGAGTTCTAATCTTTTTGTATATATATGTCCAGACAATCACCTTCTACTGAAGCGCAAACATCCATGTGGGGTTTTACTAAATTTTTCAGTGACTATTTACGTTGCTCACACTTCAATATGACATAAAAACAAGAGATTCAAAAAATGTCAAACTTCAACATCATCATACGTCCCGTGAACTCTAAATTTAGTTCACTGGTGGGAACCGCAGAACTGAGATTCACTGCTGTCCAACATTTTCATGCCAACAGTAACTCTTACAAAATAATGTCCCGTCCTCCCCTCTCCTCGCAGGAAATCATCCTGAAGCGAGCGGCCGACCTCACCGAGGCGCTCTACAGCGTCCCTCGCAGTCACAACCAGCTGCCGTCGCTCACTGGCTCAGCCGCTCACTCGGGGATGATGGGAGTGAACTCATTCAGCAGTCAGCTCGCCGTCAACATCTCCGAGGCCTCGCAGGCCGACCAAGGTGAGAGCGCGCTGCTACCCATGATCCTCTAGGGAGGATGTGGAGGCCTCATGGTTTACGCCGCATCACAAGTGTGCTCAGTAGACTGCATTAAAGACAAATGGAGGCCAAGTAGACTTTGTTGACCAGCAGGGTTGACTGTCCACTAGAATCCAGCAGAGACAGGGAGTTTAGTATCGTTAAGTAAAGTCCAACAAACGTTTTTAGGGTCCAACTTTATTGAGAGTCTGAGAGTTAAAAAGAGTCTTTAGAAGAGTCCAGTAGACTGGAGTGGTTTAGCGGACGTCAGGAAAGTTCACTGGACGTCATTGAATTTCTGTAGAGTCCTACAGGATACTTCACTAGAGTTCATGAAACAATGTATGACTTCCATGTAGGGTTCAAGTTCACACATCTCTTTCAGTTATAAAACCACACATTTTAGTTTGAGTGGATGCAAGCGTCCATAGATTACCAAAGGGCTCCACAAAGTTATTTTTATAGACTATTTTCAGCAGCACATGAATTCATGTTTATTGTTTTAGTACCTGCTATCAGACACAGTCAAAATAAACAAGAGCACGTTCACTGAAGTGTTTCTACAAGTTTTTGGACGTCAGTGGAAATCTGATATATCTCAGTTCTTGTTAGCAGATACGTTCGGTGGTGTTTCCACTGTAGCTCTGTGGGTTTGTTATCCTCAGTGTTTCCTTTCAGCAGTCAGTTCTGCTTCTGTCAGGAACGCTCAGGAAAACATGCAGCAAACAGCTTGTGAACGCGTCGACAGGAAGCAGATCGAGCTGCTTTTACTCCCCGGACACCCCCCCTCCACTTCGACCACAAACCGTGGCCTGGTTTTCCCATCGGCCCCACAGCGAACACCTTACAGGAATCTATGAGGTCATGGGAAACGAGGTAGCAGCCATGCTGAAAATTCATAACTGTGGTCCAGTCGGAAACATTACACCGAGGATCTAATGCCGTCCTCCCCGCTGTTATGAAGTATGAAATGGCTCTGTGTGCCCCTTGCAATTATCCACCGTGATTAAAACATTAATAAAAACAGCAGCTCTCGAGCCCAGACCTTATCAGGCGGACGAGGCAGGTAATTTACAGCTCCAATTCAGCTCGGCCTGCTCAGCATCATGTCATCGTCCTGCAGGATGAAGGCTTTTTCCTCTGGAGTCTGTCTTTGTCAGAGTTTATGGGGTCACGAGGGAAGCCTGATACCAGGAAAAATACCCCCAAAACATGTTTTTACTTACCTGCCCACTTTCAGCCTTCTTTATAACTTTGCATGTAAAGCTTACAGAATCATGGATAAGGCTTAATTGTTTTTGAAGATGTGTATTCTCACTTCCAAGTAAATTCCCTGAATACCTGTCGCCCTTGTACTACTAGCCATAAACAACAGCAGCTAATGTTAGCTTAAAAATAGTCCACTAACTGCTAATGCTATCAAACTACTATTTCCCAGCAGAACACAGAGTAAGGACAGGAACTAGCACTGATGTGGCTCCATAGTGTTAGTGAGGAAGCAGGTTAAAGTTAGCTAACTGTTAAGTGATATGTTGGCTAGCAAGTAGTTTTTCTGCTTTGGTTAGTACTAAAATTAGCTAACTCTAGCCAGAAGAAATTGAGTTTTGTCTAATCAGGAATTTTGGCAGTCACAGAGCATTTGAGTCATAAAAAGAGGACAAACTACTAGCTATCCAGCATAGAAAAATGCTGTCTTTAGTAAATGAAGTTTGCTAACTCTCAGACATTGATTGAACGGGTTGTTTTAATTTAAAAATTAGTGAATGCTACAATTTTACCAGCAACATATTCTTGCTGCATTGCTAAATTACAGCTAGCTGGCTAGGCTTAGCTTGCTTCCTAACATTATTGCTATCATAGAGGCACTACCTGATGATTTTTGTTGTCAGTACACTAATACTCAGATATCTGATACATATGTTATTTAAACTAGTATAATTACAGTACATACAGTAGAGTAGCAGCAGGATTTTTCTGATTTTAGACAGAGAACCGTCATGGGTTTATACAGAAGGCAAAGAAATTAAAAATATAGAGCTTAAATCCGTTAAAGTGACAAAAACAGTATATAAATAAATTTTTAACTGATAAAAAAGTTATTAACTCTGAAAGAGCTTTTCTAGTCGTTAATTTTTGTCATTAAACAGTGAAATCCAAACTGTCCGTTAACCAGCTCATCTGCACTGCTCTGCAGCAAACACGTTTCAGGCTTCGGTGTGAATGAGCGCGCAGGATGTGACCTGCGTCCGATCTGCTTCCCACGCTGCTGTGGCGAAATGGATAGGGAGAGGGAACGCACCAAGACAAACACCACCCAACACTCAGTCCATTTGTTAAGGCATTATTTTTTTTATTACAGAACAATCCTTACATTTACTCTGAGTGCTCGGCCGCTCCCTGCACTCTGCTACTCCACATGTGTTTCCCATCGCCGCCTCTCCTCGCCCTTGTCCCTGGGCAGCGCTCCATCAGCCGCTCCTGCTGGGAATTGCGTTGGCCCGAAATGGGAAGTTGGGGGAAAGGGAAAGAGGGTGGAGGGTGAGGCGAGAGAGAGGGCGTAATGTGCTACTTGGCACTCTGTTAGCTCTGCTAAGTGAGCTCGTCCCGAGGTCGGTGGGAACTGTGGAGCCTCGGGAGGGGGTCAGAGGTCAGGCTGAGTGCTGCGGGAACATTGGTATTCAATGCATCTTGGATGAGGGTCAATCAGTGGGAGCATGGGGGGGGG
>NW_005187480.1:368151-387943 GCF_000239375.1 Pundamilia nyererei | reverse complement strand
GAGAGGGGAGAGAAGGGAGACCAGAGGTAAGTAAAAAGCAGGATTCAGGTGACAGATGAAGGGCAGACCTCGCCTGCAGGGAGGCGAGCTCTTCATAACAGGAGACCAGCAGTGACAGGCGCGATGATGTCACTGCTGAGGTCACAGTGAGGAGGTCAGCAAAATGTAGGGTAATTTGTAGGTTTTCTTACTATGTGAGTTGGCCTTTTGTCAAACCAGTTTTAGACCAAACATTTACATTCCTGGGTTAAAAAATATATTAGTTTTGTATTCTGTTTGTTTATTCTGAATAATTTTACAAGATCATTATCAAGATCTTCTTGGTGATGAATACTGCTTTTCAGTTTCATATCTCTACCTGTCAGCCTGGTTTGCCCTTACAGGGCTTCGACTGTGTTTTTGCATTTGAGAAAAACGAATAAATAAAAACGTCTCACGCTCAGGTGGGCTGAGTCAGAAGGAGGAGGTTGGGGCGGAGAGAGGCTGTACAAAACGTTGTCTTTGCAATTAAAAGACAGATTTCACAGTGAACTCACTACTTTAGTAATTTGTCTGCTGGTTTAGTGGTTCTCGACCAAAGGGTCACCCGATCAATCAAGAAGGTCATGAGATGATTAATGGAGTTAAAACCCGATAACATTTTGTTGTAAACATTTTGAATAATTATATCTACTTCATCCTACACAGTTTAAAGGAGAAGGGGCTAAATGAACATTAATTGAGGCACCGCACCAACTGCTGGGAATCATGCAAAGCTACTGTAGTCACAGAATAACAAATTTGGAGCTGGAAATGCACAGCGTGGGTCCAGTTCAATCAAACTGTGAGAAATTTAGAGTGACAGTTACTCTTGGAAGTCGTCACATCAAGTAAATGTTTTTTGGAATTTCACAGTCTTAAAGTAAAGATTCATTTCTTAATTATGAAGTAATGATGAGAGATGATTGATTATCTATCCAAACACTGAAGTGATGAAGAGTACTTCTTCCTCCTCTTAGGCTATTCCCGTAACTCAAACAGCGTGTCTCCTCGCGGCTACGTGCCGAGCTCCACGCCTCAGCAGTCCAACTACAACACCATCACGTCCACCATGAACGGATACGGGGCGGGGATGACCAACCTGGGCGTACCTGGATCCCCCAGCTTCCTCAACGGCTCCACCGCCAACTCCGCTTACGCAAGTGAGTAATGCGCTTACATATCGCATTAACGAAACCAAACCTCATCCATCCGGGAGGCAGTCAGCAGGAGGGATCATTTACAACTGTGGCTAAAATCAGACGTATTTATGCTCCAAAACACACAGCGCTGTTCCTGATGCTCCAAATACCGATTAAAAAAGAAATCTGTGCTTCCTGCTTAAATCTGCATTTGATGCCATGTTACCAAAACCTGCATTAAAGCTATGGACGCTGCTCGTTTATGTTGATGCTCTGCTGCTGGCTGATGTTTGAATTGAACTTGACGGTGGAGTGGCAGTTGAGTCATTAAAACGATTAAGTCCATGTAATGAAGTGATGGGAGTTGAAGCTGTATTGGTCCATGTAGTTGCATGTGAAGGTAGTGGCTTAAGGAGATGTTGGAAGTGTTGGGTGAAGCAATAATGGAGGCTTAAGTATCCAAGTAGCATGAAGAACCAGAAGGAAAAGTTTGAAAACTTTACAGTAAGCACAGGAATTAGAATAACTGAAGTCATTCTCAGCCAAGTAGGGGTTTAGGGTCGGCATATTTAAGTATTTTAAGGGACTCAGGAGCCCGTTAACCACTGAAAGCACCTATGATTATTATGGACTAGCCTGGGAAAATGTTCTCAGCAAGGCCGATGTTTTAATTTTATAAAATTGGATCTGAACCAGAATTTCTTCCCTCACCTTTAGCCCACGTCTCCACCCACTGGTCTGGTTTGCTTTTATCTTGCTGAGAGAGAGAAGAAAAACAACAGCACTAAAAACGTTCCTTCATCTTGTCTTATGCCTCGGTGGAGGCATCATATTTTAATGAAATCCAGAGTAATTATGAGCAGTGATTTGGCTAACAGCTTTAAAATGTTAGTAAAAGGCCAAAGGATCCGTATCAAGCGTGAACGTGACCAAGATACCAAGAGCTGTTGAGTGTTGGTACCTAGCTTGACACCACATTACCCAGTGTACTGGGCTTCGTAGTACTGATGATATACTCTGTATATGGATTCGCGATGCTGAAAATAAAACGACTTGATGGCAGATTGATGATGGCGTTGTGCACAGAGCAATACGAGCAAACAAAAGTGAAGCGTTTCCCGCTGCAGGAGACGAGTCGATGCTTCTGAGTCGGCCGTGTTGTTCGTCAAACTTTACACTCGGCGCTGATTAACATGCCTGGAGTCGGAGCAGCAGCGTAGAAGGCGCAGGTGTGTTTTGGAGACTAAACTCGCCCGCGGGGAGCGCTCCATTGTTTTGGCTTCTGTATCAAAGAGCTCAGCAAGTCTCAGCGAGACTCGTTTAGAAGGTAGTGAGCTCAAAATGCGTCTCCTTGCCAGGTGATGTTGTCGTCCCTGGCGACTAAACAAAAGGTGGGCTCACATCTCGCCTGGCTGAGCTACAGTTTCCCGCCGCCGAGGGTCTGAGTGTTTGTGTGTGCGTGTGTGTGGACTTAACACTGCCACGCATTGTTCACCTCCTCCTTCCCTCCTCTGACTGTCCCCCTGTCCATACTCCTCCTCACCCATCCCCTCCACCTCCTCCACTAACCCCACTAACACCCTCACCGCATCCTTCATGCATTCATGCATTCACGCTTTGGGCCGAATCCATTAATATCAGCTGGAGAAAAAGGAACGGAAAAACAACAAGAAGGAGCCAAGGAGGAGGAAATGTGAGGAGAAAGAAGCAGCGATCCAGGACAGACTGATGCTTGTTGGCATGAAGTGATAAATCACATTTACATTCCCCCGCTTCATTTTACAGTTCCATGTTCAAATGCTGTCCTTGAATCATTACAGACACACTGTGGTCCATAAACTCTGTGGAAGCTCTTAAAGGAACAGCTCAACATTTGGACAGATGCGCTCAAAACTCTGCGTTTCAGAGACGGAAATTAATCCGCTGATGATTATGTATTCAGCACTGAGCTGGAGCCATCTGCTGTTTGTAACTTCAGGGTCGTGTCTGAGATTTTACTGGAAATTTCAGTATTTCACGGTGACCTTTGGGGTAGCAACACATCCACTGTTAAGATACATTTCAGAGTCTCGACTGCAGAGATGGCGGCTGATTTCAAACCTGCAGTGGAGAGTCCAGATGTGGTCAGCTTAGCATTAAGTTAAACGTCACATTACGTCATGCTTGTTTGACAGAGTGCACTTTTAGTCGTCCGACCACATTAACGTCACGTCCTCACGATTTTCCCAGAAAGCTTCTCAACTCTAAAGTCACATCTTCAGTTTAAAGACTACTTTAGAGATTCAGAGGAACGAAATACTCAAATGAGTAAATCAGGAGGAGGTGACTTTAAAGAGCCGGAGATGAGCAAAATATTAAAAATGTAATAAAAATTAAAAGGAGAAAGCACCTTAGCAGCAAATACATGTGACAAGTCTCCTGAAGAAGTCGTGACTGAAGGCTTCAGGAGTTTACTCGTACTTTGGCTCTGTTTGGTTTAAACGCCGGGTCTGCTCAGGTTGCTTCCGGAAAACTTCCAAAGAACAGATGTCAAGCTCAAGTCATCACTGATGGACAGCTCCGGCTCTGCACTGACCACCGATAGATGATGATCAATAAGAGCGTCTCTGAAAATGTTGAACTGTTCCTTTAATCGGGAGTCAGCTGTAGAAGCAGCAGGAAAATTCAAAGCTGTTCGCCTAAAGACACACGAAGAGTAAATGAGTGGGTGATTTATTAAAAAGGAAAAAAGTCAATTTACCGCACGATGTTAGACACCTGCCTTCTCACACACACACACACACACACACACACACACACACACCTGTGCAGCGTGCGCGGATGAAGCTGCTGCTGCTGCTCTCAGGTTGGTTTATTCCAAACAAGTCCTTCAAGTTATGGATCAACTTTGCCAGATGTGCAGCTGTTTGTGCTCGGAGCATGTTTGTTCCTGCAGACCTCGGCCCGATCTGAGGCAGGGACCCATTCTTCCTCCTCCTCACCCTCCTCTTCATCATCCTCCTCCTCCTCCCTGCATGATTCGCCTCATCTCCGTCCGATCGCTCACCTCCTGTCTGTCTGCCTGCTCGTTACCGTCACGTCCTCCTTCTGTAGGATCCCCTCCCCACACCTTCCTACTCCTCCTTCCCTTGTCTTCCTCACCTCCTCCTCCTCTTCGTCTACTCCCATAGGCCCTTATTCATTCTCTCCTGTCCATATGGTTTCTGCAGTCAAACAGAAGAGCGCCTTCGCCCCTGTCGTGCGGCCACAGACCTCCCCGCCCCCCACCTGCACCACCACCAATGGCAGCAACCTCCAGGGTGAGCATCCCACCCCCCCGTCCCGCCTGTCAGCACCCCCGCCCCCTGCTGTCCTCCTGCTCGTGTCCCATCAGGACACGCAGGTGGATGTCCACGCGGCGCCGCTGTATGAGAAGGACTCTTTCTGTGTTGCGTGTTGATTCCTGCTTTCACACACTTGGAGGTCAAAGTTGATCCATAACTTCTGGCATTTTGGGGAATTTGGAGCTTAAACTTGAGCATTTTTCTTTTATAGTTAATACCGCTGCAAATTTCACCCTGCAAAGTATTTCCCCCCATAACCGCGTCCTATTCTTTAGCTTTTATTTGGCTCAGTGAAGTCCAAGAATCCGTCGTAGATCTGTCTTTATTTCAACATCATCTCTCAGCTTTATCCAAATACTTTTACAACGCAGGCATTTAACTGATTTTATTTAACCTTTCAGCGCTTCACAGAAAGACTTTAACAGCAAATGCATATTTTGTGCGAGTGTGTTAAATGAACCCTAATTATTCCAGAGATCTGTTTACACGAGACGTATCTTAAATCTTTTCGATGTGCCTCTCAGGAAGGCGTTTTTATTTAAAACTGGAGGTTTTTCCACTCTTCATGAAAAAACATATTTTAGGTCTTGTAATATCCACAGTTATAATCACCAAGACGTTTTAAATATTTCTGAGTGGGCAGCTTGAACAGTAAAAAACTTTCATGATAAAACATTGTTATGTTAAAGTACAGTAAAGTAGAATTTTAGAAAAACTGAGGCTGCATCCGCATGTACTCAGCTAAAAAAGGACTTTTTGAATTTGCCTCACAGCATCAACAGCGTGCACCTTTATCTCCTGTTTTGATATCAAACTGTGCGCCATGTTTGTGGGTTTTTGATTGGCTAACATTTCTTCACAGTTAGGCAGAAGTGGCAAACGTAAAGATAGTCTGTACTTAAGTAGAAAAAAAGATACTAGTGTTAAAAAGTACTCCAGTAAAAGTTGAAGTACTGATTCAAGTTCTGTACTCCAGTAAAAGTAAAAAAGTAGCGGCTCTGAAATGTACTCAGAGTAAAAAGTAGCTTTTTGGAGGACGTTTCTATATTTGTGGAAAGCTAATTGAACCTTGTGCTGTTTTAACATAATAATAAAATAATGTCAGTAGATGGGAGTACAGACTTTATTTCATTCAAACATTTTAATTCTCACGAGTATTCTCAGCTTGAATCACATCAGCAGAACATGAAGAGAAAAATAAGGAAACCAAACATAGCTCTGTGTCCTGTTGCTACATTGTAGAGGGCGACAGTCAGGGGTTAAAGTGGATTCAGCAGGTGGAGCAACCCTAAAACTGTCTGTAATGGCTCAGTGTGGGGGAAAGATTCATAACTCACAATAATTTCTATTCAGAGCTTGAGTCGATTTTCTGATTTAAATCCATCACAGTACAATAAACTAACCTGTTTATCCTGCACTAACCTGCAGAGGATTTTCATGCAGCCTTTAAATAACAGTCTCCCTCAGTTTGTTTTGCATGTCTCACAATATGAAACAACATAATATCACATGTACAGACCCAATATGTGATTTAAAAATGTGAGGACTTACTTGTGAGCTTTAAATGAGCAGTCCTTTCTTTAAATCTAAGCTCTCGCCTTCCTCTCCTGTTTGCCTTTTTTATCTTTCTCCATCTCTGAGTGAAGTTAGCTCTCAAAACAGGGAGAAACAGTTTTGCTTCTATCGTCTGTTTTTATGCAACATCTCCTGGTGATTAATAAACGAACAGGAGTGACTCTCATGTGTTTCTGTTTAGGCTCAAATTGGTTTGATGTTGGGAAGGCCGCAGTGACGTTAAATAAAAACGCTCAAAAGCTTGTTTTGAAAATGTGAGGAAGAAAGCACAGGTATCTGTTTATAAATGTAGGGAGTAAAAGAAAAAAAAAACAGGTAAAATACAGATAGATGAAAATTCTACTTAAGTACATTAACGAAGTATTTGTACTTTGTTACTTCCCACCTCTGCAGTTGGGCAGCTCTTTGCATTTTCACGACAGATGGAGACATTTTTCCAATCAAACTGAAAAATCCAGTGTATGCGTGGACGTAGCCTGAAATGCTCAGCGAGCATCACGAAACATGAGATCTGACTCATTCTGTGTTGTTTCAGCCATGGCAGGTCTCATCGTGCCCCCCATGTGAGGAGGACTCTCAGCCAGGTACCGTCAGACTCCCCACAACCCTCCCCCAGCCTGAAACGCCACAACAACGTCCTTCCCATCATCCTTTAGACCGACCCGTCTGACCCAGAGTCCGAACTCGAAGAACTTCAACAATTCAGTCACCATCAGCCGAGGACGTCGCTTCTTCCTGCAGCCGTTGCAGACACCACCGGCAGGCGTTTACGAACCCGGAACAGGAAACGTCTGCAGTGGCTGCGGGCGGAGGCAGCGCTCGCTCAGCGTGAACTGTGGGTGGATGAAAGGTGTCTGCAGTACTGCATGTTGTGCTGTGATATTAAACAGGTTACTTTGACTTGAGAAGTCTGTGGAGGCTGAACAGATCTCAGATCAGTTCGAACCACTGTGAGACAGGAAGTAGGCGTGTCCACTGGGAGCATCTGTTCTAAGCTAATCATCATATCGTGAAAAAAAAAATCAGCCGAGTGGATGGTGACATCTTCAAATACCTCGCTTTGTTCAAATTGAAAATGCTGGTGATTACTGTAAAAAAAGAATAAATAAAAATCACCAAATCTCTGTTAATTTTTAGCTAAAAAATCCTTGTAATGTTATCCAGGCAGCTCAGTTTGACCCCCTCCCCGAAAAGCTTACTTTTCTTCTGATTGGCTGTCTTTTGGAAGCCTACAGAGGGGCAGCACCAAGTGCTTTTTAGCTAATCTAAACAAATTAGCGGGTAATTTGCCAGTAAATAGTAACCCTACCTCATCTAAAACTTTGGTCAACACAATATAAAAATATTTTTAAAATATAAAGAAAAGCAGAAAAGAGCTTCTCTGTTTTCAGCTGCAGATCTGATTGGTTCTCACTAGAACAAAAGCTCTCGGTGGACACTGACCCTGAGTCGGACTGAGTCCGGAAATCAGGAAGTAATCATTTTTCAAACTTGGAAGAACCGTCAGACGGTTTTCAATCAGAAACCCCCAACAAGCCCCTCCCCCAGGACCAGAGTCCTTAAAGCCCCCGATGAATCTCACGTCTCAGCGCGTTTTACTTTCTGTACCATAGCTTTTAACAATGTTTGTGTCTCATAATCTAAAAAGGAGGAAAGTGCAGTAATTTTGTAAGCTAAGGAAAGAATGAAGCATCCTGCCGAAGAGAGACGAGCAAATGTTCCACTAACATTTGTCCGTAACACGTCGAGGCAGCCCAGCGTTTTCAGCTTTTCTTTTTCTTTTCTTTTGGATGTCTCATTTTGAAATCCAGTACAATAGTTCTGTTTTGCAGGTGTGTCGAGTGGTAGATTTTAACCAGAAAAAGCTTGCAGCAGTTTTAATCACATTTAGGTACCAGATTTTCTTGTTATTCTTCTGATTGTGCTTATTTTATATGTATTTATAAAGTATGTTTTGGGGAGTTCTTTTGTGATTTAGGCCTGAATGATAGTCTCAAATATATATGTAAACACATTTGATGTCTTAATACCTTTTAGATATTGTAAAAAGAGTGAACAAGTGGGAAGAATTAACCCTTTTGTAAAACAAAACAAAAAAAAAAACTCACGACACGGTCACCCTGTTTTTGAAAGCAGGACGTAAAACGACGCTTTCATCACTTTTGTATAAAAACGCTTTTCCGATATTTAACTTTTTGTAAACAGCATCGTTTGTTTCCCCTGGTTCTTCTCGTCTTTTGTGTATTATTGTGAAATGTATAATCATGGTTATTTCTTAATGCACTATTTTTTTTTTGTTGGGGCACTTAATAAGAGCAATGTATCTTAGCAAAAAAGAAAAAAGCTAAAAGTGGGAAAAAAAAAGAAAAAAGATGAAAGCTAGAGCGATATGCACCAATATGTTTTTTTTTCTCCTGCCATCCTGAAATGGCAAAAATCCTCGTCATGTGAAATTTTTATATCTCAGAGACTTATAATGTCATAATATCCCAGCACTCGTTTTTTGAGGGGGGCGGTTTGGTGTTTAGAAGTCAGCATTTTATCCATCTGAATATTCGACCTGACCCTCGTCTTTGTGTTGGATTTTTTTTGCTGATATTGACTGTACGGTTTCAAAACACGGCGAAGAGTTTCAAACCAAGTTTTTTAGGGTCACCGATCTCAAGGAAACGTCCATCGATGTTGGTGTTGTTGCCGATGGTGCTGTTCTCGTCGTTGCACACAATCTGGATCATTTACTTATGCAACTGCTCTCCTGTACTGAAATGCAAGCTCATCGCCCGCGCTGCTGTGGCAAAAGTTCAAAAAAATGTAAAGAACCAAGACTTGAGTTTGATGCCTTACGACCGACCACGCTTAAAAACAAAGTCTTTCTTTTTTCCGACAAAGTTTTGGTTCCACAGCAATTATCAAAGGTTACTTTTGTTTGCTTTCTTGATTTGATGTCTTTGTCCCTCAGGTTTCCCCCTGAAATATACAAAAGATGCTCAACTGTAGGAGCTAACCGTCAGATACTGATGGCTGAGAAGTGTTAAAACTGCCAAATTACAAAGTGTAGAAGTTTATTCCTTCACCAAAGAGAAGAAAAACTGGAGACTGGAGTCGTTTTGTGATTTAACATCTGTTAACTACAAGAAATTACCCCAATAGAAAAGTAGAACTACGAGATCTTTGTGTCAAATGTGATCAAAACACTGAAAAAAGTGAAATTGCTGAAAAAATTCTTACTTTTTGGAGAATATGGACATGAAATATCACGTTTGTGTTTACAGCAAATATGACTTTGAAGTTAATTCATTCGCATAAACATGCAAGTTTTGGATGGGGGCTTTGAAAATGTGGCCCCCATTTTTAGATTATTATTTGTTTAGTAAAATGTATTAAAATACAACTAAAGTGTAAAGGAAATACCAAAGAACGTAAACTTCTATCGAGGAAAAGGCTTATGTCAAATACATACTTAAATCTGGAAAGGTGTCACTTTGTGTACGTGAACACAACATGTTAGATATAACTGTCTTCGTGTCAGTGAACAAAGGAGAAAAATAAGGTTCTTCAGCATGAATCAGTAGATTCAATCTGGGGAATATTTCAGAGAGATCCAGGAGACTGTGAGATGAATAATTTGGCATAAAGATCTGGAATCTTTGGATTGTGATAAATGAAAAATTTCAAATTTCCGACATTTTTTCCCCGAATACAAAACACTGACAGTGTGACTTTTCTTCCATGATCATGTGACTAGAAGGAGCATAAATTTGATATCTATCGGCTTGTATTACGATTATAAAATTAGCATTACAAATTTACACCAAAAACAAAGTTGAAAAAAATAAAATCAGTTTCATATTGTTTAAATACTGCATCTTATTTTACAGAGACACGATTTGTCTTTACATTTAACACGTTCTCGGAATAAAGTAACAAAAACTGTAAAGCTCTCCAGTTTTTCCTTTTCGGTGTGTTTGCGTAGTTTAAGGATGGTAGAAGAAACATTTTTTTTCAAACTGCTTGAACCTACCTGAACCTTCAGACTTACACAAGTTTTATTTGTATTTCTATGAATGTTGAAAGCAGAGTTGATGCAGGAATCTGAAGTCCAAATGATTAAACATCTGACTTTATGCAAATCCAGCAGTTTCTGCACAGTGTCACCCGGATGCTGTCACGTTAGCTTTTTGCTGGTATCTGTTCAGCGTCTTTGGGAAAGACCCTTTATCAGTGATACTAATGAAGCCCAGCCTGCAGAGCCAACCTCCCTGATCAGTCCCCTCCAACAGCTCGCAGCTTTTCTTTCTCTTTTTGTCAGTCGCAGCGAGCTCGCTTCCCACCGTCTGGGTTTTAAACTGAAAAATAGACTTTTTTATGTTTTACTTCAATGTGAAAGAGGGCAGAGGCACTGCATTTTTGTGAAATATTAAATATATCATCAAAGTATATCAAAGCACAATGTTTAATTAGTTGTCTTTAGGATACAAACCGGGGTGTCACCCCCAGGTTTTTTCTTTTTCTGTCTCTGGCCATGCTGTAAATAAATGCATGTCTTCTGTTTTTTGGTTTGTTTGGTTTTTTTCTCTGTGATCCAGTGCTTTTTGTACAGAAACAATCTAATAAAGATTACATTTGGCTCGAAGCTCTCAAACTTACGCTGATATTCAAATAAGAAAGGGGGGGGGGGGACCTAATTATGGAGGCAGCACACACAAGTACCAGTAAAGAGTTAATGTTTACACACTTCACGAAGAACCTGGATCTGCTCTCAAAATGATTTAATCAAAATTAAAAGTTTTCAAATTGCAAATGAAACCGTTCAAGACAGAGAAAGCAGACGTGTTAATTCACACCAGATAGATTTAGAAACAGGAGTTGTTTTTGATTAAAAAACAAACAAATGTATATACTTTTATTATAAATAATTATGAAAAATCTATATTAGAAATATAAAAACTTTCATTTCTTCTTATTAAAACTTTTAAGACAGCACATATTCTGGAGTCCAGCAGCACTGCTTTGCAAGTTGGACTTTTTTACAGCAACATCATTTAAAACAGGTAAGACAAATTTAAGAAAAATCTAAAGATTTGGAATAGTCACATTTGTTATTTAATGAGAAATTATCTGCGTCTATCTCACACACACATGCACATACTGGGGTGTCTGCATCCAGTAAGGGTCCTGGGCTAGACCAAGCAGACATGAGTGAGAGAGATCAACAAGGTCAGGTGTTGAGGAACCAGGCACTGATTTGAAGTGGGCTACTTCTTGGCATGTTAATTTTAATTGCCCCTTTTATGTTCATTGCCCCTTGGGGATAAATAAAATCTTTCTGATTCTGAGTAACCCAAGTAGAGGGGGAGGGGGGGGGGGGAACCAAGTTTAATGTATTAGTTAAATCTTAAATAAGATAGACCTTTTTTTTTTAAGTAAGTCTTTTGATGTCTGAATCTACAGTTTAAAAAAAATTTGACATAGTGTATTAACGCAATTGATCTAAAATCTGACACAAAACATGAAATCTGAGTAAAAGAAAAGTAACGACCACAAACATGTTTAACAATCCGTTTTCATAGCTGGAAATGCAAATATAAATTGTCAATTTTAAAAAACCTATGCAAAAGTTTTGCAAACAACAAAGTTATATGCAGCTATTTACCTAAAAATGCAGTCAAGGCTTTTTTTGTTTTTTATAACCATTTCAAACTATTTACAGACCAATCAGGAGTTCTGCATCAAATAAGGTGCCACACAAATTATTTGTGTCACTCAAAGACAGCTTCTACCGTCAGTGTGTTGAAAAATAGTAACCGCACCGCATTTTCTTGTTAGAAACTTTAACAGTGTGCTGAAGTACCCTCAGAAGAGCCACAGACAGTGATCTGCTGGACAGCATACCACAGGGAGTTCGTAGGAACAGCTAAGATACTGTGCAGAACCCTCAAGCTCGCTGTCCACTTAAAGCTTTTCAAGATATATATTGTACATACACGATGACATTAGTGCATTAAAGAACGATAGAAGAGAGAGGACAGAAAGTCATGCCCAAGCAGATTTTATCTCTGATTAAAACTCAGGTAAGTAACTCAGGTAGATATTGACAGGAAAAAAATCTCCAGAGCAGCTATATCCACTGAAATCAGCTTGGAAAAAAAGAAAAATACACACGCACATCACCAAAAGTTTTCTTCCAGCAGGAATACTCTCCAAACGGCCTCCAAAGACTTTGGTTAATGATGAAACTGTCGGCGGGAAATGATGAACACGGAGCTCTGATTGACGTTTTGAGTTGAACTGATGCGAATCAATCACCGCAGCTCGGAGCCAAAGCAGTCAGAGAAAGAACCGTGCAGCAGGTAAAAACATCAGCCTGGATAAAAAGAGAAATACGACCGAGGATGAAGTGAAGGTTTGTATGGACGGCATGATTCAGGAGGTTTCTGTCGACAGTCAGGAGTCCTTCTGGAAATGCGTCCTCAGAGATTTACTCGGGCCCTGAAGCTACAGGTCCAGTCCTAAAATTAATTATGCAGTTTTTATTGTGCTTTCATCTGTTTCCACGAAAAGCTGCAGGAGTTTGATGCTTCAGCATCAAAGATAAAACCCAACCTAACCAAGTGGTTTCATACACAGAATAAAAGTACACATAGCCAGTCGTTCCCAAATGATGTGCGGTAGGTCATTTGGGTTTTGTCCCGACCGTAAAAACCACAGGACAAAAGAAGTAAATCATGATTCCTACATGCAAGAGAACCCTGTGCACTGTGGCTTGGCTTTTACAGAGGCAGATTCTACACTCTAGAAAAATTCTACACATCTTTTTGAACAGTTGACACATCAAAGGTCCTGATGGAGCGTCATAACAACAATATTAAAAGTTCAATGTAGTTTTAGGCCAATCCCAATGACTATTCTGATTGCAAAAACAAGTCTGATTATAGAAGGAAAGTTTCCTGCTGCTCACTTGATGCAGAACCTCAGGAATAAACATTGTTGATGAATTTATAGCCTAATTCCCTAGTTTAAAATGTTAGTGAAGACAACATGACATTCCTTTTGTAAATTGTGGTCCAATTAGACTGAAAGGGGACATGCAGAGTATTTTTTAACTAACTTGTGATTTAACTGACTTGTGCTCGCTAATAAGCGAGCAGTCCTCCTCAGTTTCTGTCACCCCATTACATCTGATTTCAAAAAACCAAGATGGTGAGTTTCCCAAAGTTATTTTGTCTTCAGGAACAATCTTTGTCTTCTCGACCACCAATCTTTTCTCCAGAAAGCATTTGGCTTGTCCATGTAGGCCACTGCAAATTTCAACTGAGCTTTGAGGGTGTTGATTTTGTCGCAGTGCCTTCTTTCTTGGTTGGAACCTCTTAGTCCATGGCAATGCCAGACTGGCTTCACTGTGGACAGTGACACT
Organism: Pundamilia nyererei; assembly: GCF_000239375.1. Classification (NCBI taxonomy): domain Eukaryota; kingdom Metazoa; phylum Chordata; class Actinopteri; order Cichliformes; family Cichlidae; genus Pundamilia; species Pundamilia nyererei. The sequence goes on along the minus strand of NW_005187480.1, from coordinate 374,471 downwards.
GGTGTTGATGGTAGGCTTGAGCTCTAGTGGTTCCTGGGTTGTTCCTGGACTTCCTAACCAATTTCCTTTCATCTGAAGGTAACAGTTTAGGACTTCTTCGAGGCCGAGTGGTGACATATTCAAATAAGGTGTACTTACATATCATTGCTTAAACTGCTGAATCTGCAGTTATTTAGAAATGACTCCATGAAGCTTCTACCTCCCAAAAGTCCCAAAGTGCTGACCTCAACCCTATTAAACCAAACATGGGCTGAACCAACCATTTTAAATGAACTCTACCAATACTGCCAAGAAGAGTGGGTCAAATTAAATTTAAATCTGTATGTGTACATTTTAACCTTTCTGAATTAGAGAAAATCAAAAATAAATCCAAACTTGTGCACCCAACTGTTTTAAATACACCGTACAATCGTTCCACCTTAAAAAAATACAGGTCAAAGAAATCATTACTACTATCATGAACATGCCAAAGCAACACGTGGCAATGCTGGACGATCAGAAGCCTACAAATATAAAACACAGTCTGATGTCTTATTATCCAAACGTAAAGGCAGCAAGTTTCTAAAAATCTAAAAGGAGTTTTTTTTAAAAAAAGCTAATTTTTAAGTTAATCTAAAACAGCGTTTGAAAAAGTTGTGCTTTTCAAAAGATCCATATGACCCAAAATGAGGGACTGAGACTGTAACCTGAGCAGTAAATGTTCACAGAGGCTAACACAGCTGTTTTCCCATATACTTCTATAGTGCTGAAGTCTTTTTACAGCCACAGGTATCACAGTCTGGTGCCTGCAGATAAAAATGTAGTGTTTCTGGATCTTTATCAAATGTTACGTATTCCTCACATCATACTGCTCCTCCTCAACATATCTTTGCACCCTTTCTTTCTCTGTATGATGGTAATCTCTGTCACTGTTACTTTTTCTGTGGCATGAATTAATAAACCCATTCTCAGGGAGTAAACGTCCCAACCATAAACGTTACTAAGAAAATCAAATCAAATTCAAAAAGTCAGCTGAGTCCACGGACCCACTAACAATAGATGATAACACACCAGAAACGACAGCCTCTCGGCCTCTCTGTCTGTCGCTTGGCGGTCAAAGGAAACCCAAAAAAGAAATGTTCCTCACAGAGCGATTGGTGATTTTAACGTTTGAAGGCTGGCGGTGGGTTTATCAGGCCCACATTCCCAAACAGGACATCTGCTTTCCTTCATGGGGGACGAGAACAGTCCTATATCAGAGCAGTGCAGGGGGTGGTGGAAGCCTGCTGAGGCTCTGTTACAGGGACTATTAACTTTATCTCCGGCGTCAGCATTGATGAGAGCTTAATACACAGAGCTCATTGGTGAAAACTGGTGCCCGAGGCACCCCAAGAAAAACCCTGACCTCCCTGAGTCCGCACATCGCTGGCCAAACACCAAGCAACAGCTGCCAGATTTGAATGCCAAGCTGTAAGAGCTTTGGACACATTTTGATGGATATGTTGATCGGAAACGCTCAGTCAGGACTTCTGAACACATTCACTGAGAAAATTAAGTTTACTTCCACTACAGAAAGAACAGATGAAGGCAGAACAAAGCTGTGGCATTAAACCCAAAATCCTTCATATGTTTTTTTTTGTCTGACTTGGCCAGTTATCCGTCTAGATCATTTGGGTGTGAGTTTCCCAGTTTTGGATGTTTCTGTTAAATATAATGTAATTAAATCGCACTCATCTTATTGTGCTCAGAGAACAGAAAATACACTGAAAAATGCAACAGCATGTTTGCAATTTCTCTGTCCACAAATTTTGGACCCACTTACTCAAAAGCATTCGTCAACTCACAAAACATTGGCCCGCAGACATCTAAAATGTGTCTGTATTAACACAAAGTTAATATCTGAATATGTGCCACTGGATTCTTTTTGTGGGATTATTTGGTTTAAGGGATTTTTTTTTCTTTTGATTAGCTATCTGTTAGCTATGTTGTGTAAAAAGAAAAAAAGATCATATTATTCATTCAGTAGCTTTAAGTAACATCATCAGCAAACATTAACTAATCATCACCGTATTCGGGCTAGTCAAGTTACAATGACATAACTATCTAAATTAAATGTCAGTATAAATGCTAGTTAGCTAGCTTACTAAGCTAGCTTACCTATTGTGATCCTTGATAACTAATATGTACTTAGCTAGCTGTACCTGCTACAAAACATATATTTGACATTAGTATCATTGCTTCAGTATGTACACTGATACTCAGGTATGCAGTAGTACTCAGCTGGATAAAATACGTGACGTACAGACGAGCAGTTAGCTAGCATTGGCCAAAATGGAGATGAGACATACACGCAGTTTGAGCAATAGTTCACATTAACGGCCACAGGTGTCATTAATAACAGCTGTTTTTTTAAGTCACTGCTGCTTCAGATTTACTTGTGCTTTATTAAACTTTTTCTGGCATGCATCACTTTAAAAGCCAAAAACAGTCCAACACCCTCCACCCGAATCTTTTATCACTCATCTCAGTTAAACTTCACTTAAAGGTCAGTGCAATAGCGTTTACTGAGGCTTGTTAATTTTCCCCGAAGAGGAAAAGAATATTTTTATCCCGCCCACAGTTTGAGCACTGCTGGTATAAAGGCTGATGCACTGATCAGAGTCTGCTGCCGGACACAGAGGTTCACCCAGAGTCCTTCACAGCTCCGAGCTGCTGATGTTTTGACTTCATAAATAGCTGAAATACTTTTCAATTAGTCAAGGAGGAGGAGGAGGTGCAGGTGTGTTTGGTTTGGGCGAGCCGTGGAGTTAAGTGACATTATGTCACTGCTGCTCTCCGTACATCTGCTCTCCTAAACGCTAAAGAATTAGACCATTTCCTGCGACGTGGTGATGTCATGTTGAGGTCCAGGTTTTCCTCATGTTATTGTAATGCAGCGGTCAGGACTGACAGGACGGCTGTAAGTCATCTCACACAGGAAGAGCCCCAGGCCCCGGCCTTGGTGATGACACCAGAACCCTCGCCAACTGGGCTCAAACCTGGAGGACGAGGTGAGTAAATCACCCATCCAAAGGTTTGCGCTCGCCAGTTAGGTTTCTGGGAATCAGACCCGAAAACCTGACAGAGGTCCATCAAAACCATGTGTTGTTCATTGAACACTCGGTCACTGCTGCAGCGGTCTGATCAGGTTGAGTCAGGTGATTTAAACATCTCTGACTGTGTGTCAGCTCCCAGCCTCGCTTCAGCAGCAGCAAGCTTATTATTTCTGGAGAATTAATCAGCGAATGTTGCAGTTTTCTTTCACAGTTTATAATAAAAATGTTTTTACACCGGCTGATCATCACATCTGCTGCAAACACACACAGACATACACTCTGTGACAGGTGTTACTGGATCATTCTCAGTGTACGTCAGGTCCAAACTGTTGCTTTCACAGCTTAAGTGAATCTGTCAATCAAAAAATAAATGCTTCGTAGCCGGCTTCAGAGACATTTCATGGTGGACATTATGAAGGTGGAGGGTGGAAAATTTTCCTCATACTGTTTTTTTTGTTGGTGGAGATTTAATTCACCGTTGCACACGGGACAGCAGCAGTTAACAAGACTGTCTGGCTTGTTAAGTCCGACTTCATTAACCATTTCTGAGTCCGAACGCTCCATCAGTTACCAAAACCAAACAAACTCTGAGGCACCAGTGAGAGTTAAAATAGTCTGAATTCTTTCTGCTCCAATAAAATGATCAGTGTGGCTGCTATCCCAGCTGTTACAATGAAGTCCAGGCACCTATGAAAAAGAACTTATGAGGTTTAGCCAAGTTAGAAATTAGAGTTAGAGACGTTAGGTTAGTTGACAGGGACGAAGGTCATAGTGTTCTCAGTAAAAGTGTTGAGGATCCCCAACGGGCAGAGACAAACAACATCATACAGAGGAAGAAAAAGGACCAAAACTTCAGCCAAGAGAATGTCTGAGAAGATCCATCCACAGCACGAGGATAGTCAGCATAGTTGTTGCTGTGCCGTCGGGATTTATCGCTATGAATAGATTCTGATCCTCACACAGAAATCTTACTTGGCCCTATAGTGACCGGGCCAAATGATTACAATCATTACAACTCTTTATTGTAATTACGTGAATAATTACAATAAAGAGTTGAAACAGCCCCGGGAGATGCTCGGACCAAAACACAATCATTACATGAGCACTTATCACACCACGTAGCCGTCAACAAACTTCTATCAGATTTAGCTGAAGCGGCACTTTACTTATATCCATCACTACTCTTTGTTACCAGCAGTCCCATTAAAAGCTAAAAAAACGATCAATAACAAGTACAGTGGAACCCCGGCTTACAAAGACCCCATTTAATGAAAAATTCAAGTTACGAAGGCACTTAACGGCAATATTTCTGCCTGTGGTACGGCAAAAGGCCCGAGTAACGAAATAGATAAGATAGAAAATTTAAAAAGAAATTAAATTAAATTCCATAATGTTATGTACATGTACACGTACGTATGTATGCATGCATATGTATGCTTTCTTCAACCTCCGCCACCTCCTCCTCCACCAAGAACTTCGTCTTCAGCCAGCATCGCCTCACTCAAAAGGCGATGGAAAAAGGTGCTTCAACTTGTGAAAATTTTGACTTACGAAAGACCCTCTGGAACAAATTTATTTCGTAAGTTGGGGTTCTACTGTTTCTTTAATAAAGAAGCAAAAACCATCACCAAAATGTTCCCTCTACTCTTTTTACATTTAAAATCAGCCCGTTGGTGTCTGTCATTTAGAAGCAGACAGCAGTGACTATATTTGGATGACTGGTTGACGGACTCACTGCTGGCGCCTCTGGTGGACGTTAGAGGAACCGCAGCTTTGGTGCTTCAGTGTTGGCTTCATTTTCATCCCTGGGAGTCGATAATTGTTCAGCTCACAGAGACTCACTGTGGAACAGCGCTCCCTGCTAAAATGAACCCTTCCTGTATTTGTACTGATCAGTCACCTGCACTGTAACCACGAAGCGTGTCACTATGACCCAGAACCACCCAGACGAATAAATCCACCTCATTTACCTCCATCAAGCCGGCCCCCAGCTTCTGCATTTATTCTGCACGAAGCCAGCCTAATAAATGCAGAGGCAAGCGTGGACCACTTCCCCTTCAAACCATCAGGTCCTTTAACAGTTCCCAGGTATGTGCAGGAATATAGAAAAAGCCCTGAACTTCTGCTTTCGTTTCCTCCTCCTCCCGTTCGGAGCTCAGCGAGATGTTTTCAGAGGGCAGGCTTTTAAAAGTGCACAACACCTCTTTGAGAGGACAAAACGGCGAAGCACTAGAGTACACTTTACACCTGCTTCCCTTCTTCATCTGTCTTCATTTTTCTGGAGAAGGCAGGATGTTTGGCTTGGCTGCAACCTGCTCCATGACTTAATCCCTGGGTGCTATTGTTAAATATTTGAAGCAAAAAAATAATGAAAACCAAATGCGGCGGCCGGACCCCGGTTCAGGTTTCAGGGCCTGCGCTTTAACAACGTTATGTTTCCAGCATGTCGAGGCCAAATAACTCACTTATGTTTCCCTTGTAATATTACGCCAAACATGAGATCTTTACTTTGTCAAATCTGGTAAGTATCAAACCAACTGTATCAATAGGAAAACAGTTTTAATAAGCATTCCCAGGCGAGGGCTGAGGAACACCTCTCACCTGGAAGCTATTAGAGCCGACAGGAAATGGAGGCAGAGATCGAGTGCTTCCCAATAATGTGTGTCCCCCCGGAGAGAGGAAATATGTAGATTCATCATAAAACATATCTGAGAGCTTGGACTGAAACAGAGGAGAGAAAATCAGCACAGACAGCTGGGCACCTCCAGCCCTCCAAGATAATATCGCACAAACATCTGTGGATGCAGCGTGCAGATAGCGTTTCATCGCTCATGTCCTACCATCTCTCCTGACAGTCAAACTGTAAACACCTTCTCCAGATGGACGGATGGATTTATGGAAGCTCGTTCCCGCCAAGAATGGGAAAAAAGTAAAATGTGGAAAATTAGCCAAGAGTGAAAAATAGTCCTGATAAAGCAAGTGAAACTTTTAGCCAACATACTCCATTTAACATCTATTTCTTTTTTATTGTTTACTTTTATTTTACCTTACAATATAAAGCGCCTTTTAAATGAAATTCAATTTCGTTCCCTTGAAATGATAAGAAAACAACAGTAAGTAAAGCTATACAGGGGCCATGAGCTCTGATTTACTAAGTGGAGTTTAAAACACAATCTCAGAATTTAATTAGACGAGAGTAAACTGTTACAGTGTTACAGTGTTGCCGTTGTAATTAGGGATGGGTAC
>NW_005187480.1:352663-367246 GCF_000239375.1 Pundamilia nyererei | reverse complement strand
ATACCCATCCCTAGTTGTAATGTTATGTCATATGCAAATCTCAGTGTGGTGGATCCATAGGACGGACCATACGAATTGCCTAACTAGCTGGAGATGAGTTATATGATGACATCGCCATGGACGGTCATTCATTCATCCTGGGGTCGTCCCAACCAGCAACATGCCCAATGCTTATACAATCCTTATACAGGAGTACGTAGGGGTGGACTTCCTTTTTGTTTGATTATAGCTTTCTCCTGTTTTTCTTAGTTAGGGGGCCAAGTTGTTGTCATTTGGTTTGGTTATGTTAGTTCGGTAAATCCACAAGATAGGCTCCTTTTCTTTGTTGTTTTGGCCACCTCGAAGTTATAACCAGCTCCTTGTTTTGTGCCAAATAACCTAACAAATCAACATATTGTAAATAAATCATTATCAAATTGTACCACCTGTGTGATGTGGCTGCTTATGGTTTGACGAGGATGGATCACCCTTATGTTGTGGCCTGGCCACCCCTAGATGGGCCATAACAATAGTTAGTGATCAAGTTCCTAAAAACTGCGTAATCGTTAAGTTAAAGTTTCATTGTAAAAGTTCAATTCAGTTTTATTTATATGGCCTCAAATCAGAACATCAGTTGCTATAAGTCACCTTACAGTAATACAGAGAAAACAGAAAAACGACCCCCCCCCCATGAGCAAGCGCATTGGTGACAGTGGGAGAAAAAATTCAGTTTTAACAGGAAGAAGCCTTCGGCAGAACCGGGCTCAGATAGGGAAGTCCTACGTTAATTATAATTATGAGGAAAATGTTTTAAAATTATGAAAGATTTAAGATTTTAAATGTTATAAAAGACAAACTGTTTAATTAAAACAATCCTGAATATTCAGTTCAATTTTTTTATAATAGTAACTTTAAGGCACTTTATATTGTAAGGTAAAGACCCAACAATATTATCTTTGTGTCCAAAATCACAAATCAGTTGATTAAAGATCATGAAAGCTTCATGAACTACTGTTATTACCGTTATTATTGTAACTTAAGTAAAAGTTATATATGTTAAATCTAAAAAATGATTATTTGACTTCAAAGCACTGGAAATGAGAACATTTATTTCTTCATGTAAAAGTTTTAAGTTTGTATAATTTCATACAACTGTGTCAAAATGAGTTTTTAATTTATAGAAATTATTAAATTATTAAAGTTGTTGTATTGAGCTCATATACTGACAAATGTGACTTTAAGTCTAATGCACTAATAATATTGTAAACAGTCTTGTTTCCTATTCTCGAGCTTCCGTACACTCAGAGGCTGAAGTATTCGGCCTTTTGACTTGATTGATTTATCCATCGTCCTTCACATTACCAACCATTTAAGTTCTTCCACGGCAGGCAAATCTTCCTCATCTACATTGAAATTCCTGAAGCGCAGCGATCATCATCATCAGGGCGGTCTCAGAGGCCGAAATCAGTGTTAATAAATCAATAACCTGCCTGGGCGAGCGCTCCATCTCTCCCTCAGCTGCTTGCTAAACAAATGGATTCAGCATGTTTAATGAGGATGGGGGAGGTGGAGGTAACTAATACCTTTAATGATCTCTGCAGACCAGAAACACTGGCACCTGCCCAGAGCGAGTGAGCAGCGGGGGAAGATGTTTTGGACAGCGGTACCACAGCAGTGGTGGATGAAGATGCTCTGGTAGCGAGGCAGATTTACGGCCGGCGCAGGAGATGGAAAAGGCCATGAATTAGGAAGCCGGTGAAACAGGCCACACACTAACATCACAGGGCTGTTGACGTCTCTGTGAAGCCTCAGTGGTACCAAATGTTAAACAACGTCTGGGGCGGTTGAAGTGATGATGGAGGCAGATGATTCAGGAGCAGGAAGTGCTCCTCCTTGCTCCTGCATACTGAAGGAGGCCGAAATGTGCAAAACAACAGCGAGTCCAGTGCTTTATGGTCCATTAATATAAATGAGTGGATGATACGCTGAATTACCTGCAACTGTGTGAACCTGATCACTCTGCTGAACGGCTCAGACTCTTTCACTAAAGACAAATGTGCTGTCCAAGGTCATTAAAACTAAATCTAAATCTAGTTAATCAAGAGCAATAAAAACTAGACTTTAGCTTAATATGTAATATCTGGAGCTTCGGTCCAGTGCCACCTCAGGCTGTTGTGTATCGCCTTATTCTTATTTCCAGCTCATTATTTGTATTCTTTGAATCTACTACTATACAGGGAGTGCAGAATTATTAGGCAAGTTGTATTTTTGAGGAATAATTTTATTATTGAACAACAACCATGTTCTCAATGAACCCAAAAATCTCATTAATATCAAAGCTGAATGTTTTTGGAAGTAGTTTTTAGTTTGTTTTATTTTAGGGGGATATCTGTGTGTGCAGGTGACTATTACTGTGCATAATTATTAGGCAACTTAACAAAAAACAAATATATACCCATTTCAATTATTTATTTTTACCAGTGAAGCCAATATAACATCTCCACATTCACAAATATACATTTCTGACATTCAAAAACAAAACAAAAACAAATCAGCGACCAATATAGCCACCTTTCTTTGCAAGGACACTCAAAAGCCTGCCATCCATGGATTCTGTCAGTGTTTTGATCTGTTCACCATCAACATTGCGTGCAGCAGCAACCACAGCCTCCCAGACACTGGTCAGAGAGGTGTACTGTTTTCCCTTCTTGTAAATCTCACATTTGATGATGGACCACAGGTTCTCAATGGGGTTCAGATCAGGTGAACAAGGAGGCCATGTCATTAGTTTTTCTTCTTTTATACCCTTTCTTGCCAGCCACGCTGTGGAGTACTTGGACGCGTGTGATGGAGCATTGTCCTGCATGGAAATCATGTTTTTCTTGAAGGATGCAGACTTCTTCCTGTACCACTGCTTGAAGAAGGTGTCTTCCAGAAACTGGCAGTAGGACTGGGAGTTGAGCTTGACTCCATCCTCAACCCGAAAAGGCCCCACAAGCTCATCTTTGATGATACCAGCCCAAACCAGTACTCCACCTCCACCTTGCTGGCGTCTGAGTCGGACTGGAGCTCTCTGCCCTTTACCAATCCAGCCACGGGCCCATCCATCTGGCCCATCAAGACTCACTCTCATTTCATCAGTCCATAAAACCTTAGAAAAATCAGTCTTGAGATATTTCTTGGCCCAGTCTTGACGTTTCAGCTTGTGTGTCTTGTTCAGTGGTGGTCGTCTTTCAGCCTTTCTTACCTTGGCCATGTCTCTGAGTATTGCACACCTTGTGCTTTTGGGCACTCCAGTGATGTTGCAGCTCTGAAATATGGCCAAACTGGTGGCAAGTGGCATCTTGGCAGCTGCACGCTTGACTTTTCTCAGTTCATGGGCAGTTATTTTGCACCTTGGTTTTTCCACACGCTTCTTGCGACCCTGTGGACTATTTTGAATGAAACGCTTGATTCTTCGATGATCACGCTTCAGAAGCTTTGCAATTTTGAGACTGCTGCATCCCTCTGCAAGATATCTCACTATTTTTGACTTTTCTGAGCCTGTCAAGTCCTTCTTTTGACCCATTTTGCCAAAGGAAAGGACGTTGCCTAATAATTATGCACACTGATATAGGGTGTTGATGCCATTAGACCACACCCCTTCTCATTACAGAGACGCACATCACCTAATATGCTTAATTGGTAGTAGGCTTTTGAGCCTATACAGCTTGGAGTAAGACAACATGCATGAAGAGGATGATGTGGACAAAATACTCATTTGCCTAATGAGTTAAAAATAATTCCTAAAGAGCAACCCAGCGACTGCACACTTTTATAAGAGCAGAAGGTGAATGAACTACTCATCCCATAATGCATTTCAAATTCCAGATTTCCCAGAGAACGTCTTTCAACTCAAATTCTTTTTTCATTATTGCGGTGAAGTTATTGATAATTAATAATGGTTCAGAATATATTTGGTGGTTTGTGTTGTGTGTGTGTGCACAGTTTTCTGTGACATCACATTTTTGTTAAAAACAAGGCTGACATTGTATAAACTTGTGGTTTCTAGCTCTCAGAGTCTACTTTGGATGGTTACAACATTATGACTCCTAATCAAAATCCCTAAGGAGAATATGAACGGGACTTCCATAATACTACTACTTCTGAATGTCACTGTTGAGATCCAGCCCGTGAGAACATGCAACAAACAGAAACTTTTTTTGGTAGATAATTTCATTGTTCACTTGTCAGAGTCTGAAACTGTCGTCCATCTCTTACACCACATATGTTTATATGTACAGCCTTCCAGCGGCATACTCAGTTCCCCTTCATCACTACGACGACTCTTCTAGCGGATTAAAACAATATGGTGGTAATACTCATCACTCACTAACTTCTCCACATATTTCCACAGTGAGGATGGTAAACCGAGCCTCCACAGGAAGCAGCGGGGTTACAGCCTGCTGGGCAGCTCTGCATGGCTGTTTAGATGTACATTACCTTTAACGCATCTCTCCACATCAGCAGGGAGGCGTCCCAGTGCTGTTTGAGAATGCAACAGTGGGTTGAACTGCAGATAGCTGCACATTTTTTAACCTCTTGGCCCTCTCAGCCTTCAACCAGAGCATGATGGGTAAATAAATCAACATGTTTTCTCCACAAATGGGAAAACAGTTCAGGTGCAGAGTGATATATCTCAATATTTTAAAGGTTAAATCGCATAAATAGGAGATTGCATGGCAGGCTGACTGATTTTAGAGCACAGCACATTTTCTTCCTCATCAGGCTGACCAGAAGAGTTCACAGGGTAGGAAAGTTTTAAACACATCGAAGAAAATTTTAAGAGTCATTTACCTGAAGAGTTTACACATGTAAAAATAGTCCGAAAACAAAAACAACTTAATGATGTACCATAACATTGGAAAGCAGTACTTAAAGTAAGAGTAGGAGTACTGTTGTTAATGTACAAGACTCTTGACATATGAAACAGCTGTCTGTCTGATTGTCCTCTTTCCAATGAAAATTAAACAAGCACGACTCGATGTAAGCCAAGAACAGTGTTTACAGTGAAAATTACACCTTATAAATGTGCTAGCAATAATGTTTAAGTTAATGTTAAGTAAAGGCTGAACAATGCCCTGCATGGCTCTGCTGCTGAGTCATGTGGCTGTAGGACAACTAAACACAGCAGAGCAGGGAGGAGGGGGCGCAGCAAAGTGTAGCTGCATGAGAGGAGTGGTGTTTGCACAAACACCTCGTTTCTGATGAACAGGAGCAACTTACTGAGCTTACATGAGAGACTAGGGTCGTTTTCACACCTGCAGTTTGTTTAGTCTGGTCTGGCTTTTCCCTGCAGTTTGATTTGTTTTCACACAGAGAAAAATCCAAGTGAACTCCAAGAGAACCAGAATGTATCACTACAAACATGTGAGAATGTTCAGTCTGCTCATTGGTCTGAACTATTGATGTTTGGGTTTTCTCTGTTTTATTGTGGGGTGTTTACCTTACTGTAAAGCGTTGAGGCAACTGTTGTTGCGATTTGGTGCTATATAAATAAAACTGGAATGAATCAAATTCAACGTACACCTGGTATTTGGCTCAGCTCGAGGTCAGATCATGTTCACAACATAAATGAAAGGCTCTGGAATTCATTTGAGACCATGTTTTCCAAAGGGTTTCAGTGCAGTTGATTTGGTCCGCACCCGATTGCAATTACTGTGTTTCATAGGAGTTGTATGGATGTTATCAATGATTAGCTTTCTTACACGTTTTTCTCTGACTATTAGCATGTAGAGGTGTCAGCTACTAAGTCTCTGTTTGGTTAAAAATATTAATATTTAAAACATAAATTACCAGACAATCATAACAAATTATTATAAAAATTAACATATTTATTTATTAGAATTTATTATATTTAGTTATGCTAATGGCCAAATACGATGAATAACAGTTTTTAATTCCAAAAAATAAAGTCGTTTATGGGTAAAATGTATGTACATCTGCCCTGCTTACTGTCAATAAGAAGTAGTGAGACAGTTACTGATGAAGAACTAACATTACATGTGTTTTAAGAGTTTAGACGATACCAGTGCTAACTAGCAAGGTAGCTAGCTAACAGCAGCGGTTTTTTTCCAAGTGCTGCATGTAATAGTAAACGTTATGGGCGCTGTGGTGTTACGTGGTCGTCTTCGCTGCATTAACATTTTGTATTGTGTGTCGGTCAACATACGCAGTGTGACGCTAGCTGTTAATGGCTGTTAAATGTTGCAAACTAAATGTACATTAGGTGCACAGCTAGCATTGTTTGACTTGAGAAAGCAGTACAGTACCAAAACTCACCTACACATGAAAGACGGCGCTGTACGTATTACACTACGATCGTATTCACATTTTCTTTGGCTCGATCACTTTATCAAAATTTGGCTAACACTTGGTCTACAGTTGGCTAAAGTCTGGCTGATATTGCAGGCGAACTCTGCCAGCAGCTAAAGCAAACAGCTGTAAAAAATAACTGATCACTTTACATGTTTATTATGAATTTTTCCATTATTTTATTACATGCTGCACACACGCTGGTATTTAAACGGGCCTTCAGAGCGAAGCAGCTTTGTCAGTCTGCCCACACGTTGAGCAATCCATTCCCACGGCTTCATAATCCATTTCACATACGTCATACGTCCGTGTTATCTCAGAGAAAATGGACGTGTTGTTTTGTGTTCGGCCGCTCAGCCCGAGCAGAGTTTCCAAACATTACCTCATGATGAGAGGAAAAGTGCTGCTTTGATTTAAGAGATAGCAGACAAGCTGAAGTTGCATCACAGACTTATTAAAGCCGTGGACGTACAGCTGCATAGATTTACACCACATCAGACCACTTTTACAAGACAGTTGATGAGATTCAAGTATCCTCCCTCACACAGCAGCGTATAAATATTTACCTGCAGTGCGTCTGATTCCATCTGTCCAGCGCTGGTGCTGCCCTCATATATTTCCCACTGGGAACTGTGAAGATGTAGCAGAGATCCACGCTGACCGAGACTCTTATTAAAACAATGAAGCTCATAATTATCCTGGAATTCCAAAGCAGTGCTATAGTCGTAATGAGGCCACACAGGAGCCGGCGTATAAAGAATGAATGTAATAAATAAGCCATTAGATGGGCAGTAAAAAGAGGAGGATATAAAAAAAAGACAACAACAGTGAAATGAGTTCAGACAGGTCTTGTTGTCTCTTGATGAGCACTCTGAGAAGTTTCTATTTTCGACCTTTAACAGTGTTTGAGAGTCAAACCTGTATTAAAAATGAGTTTTGACACCTATAATGTGGACAGTTTAAAAACCTGCAGCACGCATCAGAAAATCCTGCTGATTGTTCTTTATCGCCGTTTTCTCAGGTGGATTAAAGGAAGAGGGAAAAACTGGCAACTTGTTTTCTTTGATAAACCATTTTTAAACACACCAGAGACACACGGCCGCCTTTCACTGCGGTATTAGCTCATAAATTTATGTTATTTATGTCCAGCGGGCATCGTGGGCAAGTGCCCAGGGGCCACGCACAGCTGTGTGTGTGTGTGTGTGTGTGTGGGGGGGGGGGGGGGGGGGGGGTGCATCCTGAAATCATATATAATCAGAGCATAACAACAATAGCAACAACAAAATTACATAATTGGAAAATAAAATAGTAGTCTGTACTTTCCATCCACTGATATTCTTCCACGTGTTTATGGTGGCGAGGGATGGGGCTGGAGCATATCCCGGCTGTCACAGGAGGCCGCGTGCACCCTGTACATGAGGCCATTGTGGCGTGACAGTTTTTGTTTAACCGGTTCTGGAGGGAAATGTTGCCGTTAACTTTAATGTTGCTTAGATGTTCAGTATGATGCCGTGCAAGCTAATCCACAGATTATCAGAAGCAGCAGCAGTGCATTTATGACCTGAAATTTTGACTGGAATATTTCTGTTTTACCTGCATTATTATCGTTATTGTTATATATTCATTCATTTTGTTAAAAGAAAGGACAACTAGTGCGCCTGTTGGTCAAAGCGTGCACTGGTGCAGAAAACACAATGATGTGCAAATAGCCGACACACAGCTGAGTGCTGCGTCAATCTGCACTCTTAAATCATTTCTCTGCCTCCTCAGATTTGGTCCCAACTGTGCCAGCGTGAGCCCAAACTTCCCCACTGACATCCTGAAATATCTACGAAAGCTTCAACTCCAGCATCAAACCAGGAAATCCTCCCTGCTGCTGTTTTCTCTCGAGAATGAGATGAACTGATGTTTCTCATTCAGAAACATCAGGACCGCTGAGGTCGCTTCATGTTGACTCCATTTTTCTTTCACAGCTCGGTGTTTATGAAAAAGGCTTAAGTTTGCTAACCAGTCAACAAATACACGACAGAAGCTGTCGAGGACTTTCACCCTCATTACCGGTGAGCACAGGAGTTTGGCAGTGGTGAGGTTTAAGTATGTAGCCTGACGTTAGCTCATCCGCATGTCCTCCTTCACTACATCCATGCAACCAGCATCCTTTTCCCAGTATATCCACCCGCCCTCCTCTGCACATATCTGAACCATGTCAGCCTCTCTGACTCTGACCATGAGCATCTCCAGCTCTCCAAACTAAATCACCAACAATCTTAAATATCTTTCCATGATTCTTTTCTTGTATGAATTTTGAATTGTTGTCCAAATCTCATCCTGCTGACAGAACCGTGCATCTCTGAGAAAATAAAAAAAATCACCTTTAAATAAGCTTAAGGTGACTGCTTGGGGACCTGAACGGCAGGATGTTTAATGGTTTAGTGCTTAAAGAGACGCAGATAGGTTTTACTAACAGATGTCCTGCTGACCTGTGTCGAGTCACACGTATTTATGAACCCCTTCACAAACAGCCACTGATAGGAAGGCTGTTTGGGTCGAGGCAGATTAATAATAACAGGTACAAACAGGCCTAAGAACACATAACGCCCTGATGAAGATCACTAAAATTGTTTTCTCTAATAAACAATTTAAAATATTTGTTTTTCCCTCCAAAGAGACTCCCCGTCTCATGTCGTCGATTATTTATCCGGAACATTAAAGCCCCGCAGAGCGAACACGAGTCGGCTCCGCTGCCCCAAATACCCGTCACACCCAACAAGGCCTTCACGGCTCCATCAAGACAGAGCGAGGCAGTGAAAATTGTCCTTTTTTTAATGGCTGCTTTGAAGTAAAAAGAATTATCATATCACTGGAAGTATTAACGTTCCCCAGAAGGAACCCTACAGTTTTATTAGTTTTACGGCTGCTGTCTTTTTACACATTTGACCGCCTTCCTGGAGCAAGAATAACACAAAGTTAATGGCTAACGGAGAGAAAGTCAAAGGGAAAACTTGGCTGATTATAGCTATAATTCCTGCAGATACTAATTACCAGTGGCTGTAAAATAAGTCAAACTGGTCATCCTAATGAGTCCACCAGAGACCGATTGTTAAATACATTAAAAAGATCTACTTTCCCTCTTCTTTTTTTTATTTGTGTTTTTCCCCCGCTCCACTGTCAGCGTTATCTTATCAAGTGTAACCAAACAAACTCCCGCTTAAAGGTCATGACGCCGCATCCACCCAAATCCAGTAATTAATGTAAAATTAAGCCTGACATAAACATTACAAATGATATTTCACTGTGTCTGCTTTTAAAAACTTGGGGGGGGGGGGAAATCCTCTTCATTAAAACACAGACAGAGTTTCTACCTTAAGAGCACAGGTAACGTTCACGTAAAGGCTAATGTGTGGTTTAGGTGGATGATGAAGATGCCCGTTACTGATTCAGGGAAAATTCCTTCTCTCCAAGAAATGAACTCATCAACTGTGAGTTGCTCAAATGAGCAAAAGAAAACAGAAACACAGTCTTAATCTGGTCTTCGGCAGAAAATAAGCAATAAAGTTTGTCCTGTAAACTTCACCTGAGACGGTCTCAAAAAGGTGTAGAAACAGCCGTGTCAGTGAACATCACCCAGGCCGATAAAGGTGAGAAAACCGACTGGCTCTGCTGAAAGGTCGGTTTGTGTTTTTAACAAGCTCAGATGGGTCATGCATCAAGTTTCTGTTCAGTTCACGTAAGACTTGAGGAGGTAATTTAGCCTTTTAAATCAGCTGTGTTGGATCAACACATCTAAAACCTGCAGGACACCGCCCTGGAGTTCGGCACCCCTGAATTAGGAGGATAAAAATAAGCTTGTGAGGATTTTTATGAAAGTTTTTTGTCCATATCTGAGTTGCCCGGTAGAGTACGGCAATAATCAAACTGGTATTTACAATAAGTGAAAAAACATATGTCTGTGCATCTGTTTCCACTTTGCACTATGATGTTCTTACTGATGAAGGGCAAAATTTGGGGACATTCTCATTTTTGAAAAAACATTTATGGAGACTATGTTCACGTAACAGCTATCTGCTAGCTCAAACAGACTTTAGCATATCAATAGTGTGAAATGAAAGATGAAATCCTAAGATGCTGTTGCAGCATACAGTTACACCTGAAACTTTTTTCCTTCTGGATAACAAAGTTTTTTTGAGTTTAGTACAATATTTAAAATAAAATATCACATATAAAAAATTATTTTGTTTCCTGATGCATGTGTTCAATTGACTTAGACTGTAACACCAGTATACTGTACCACAATGTAATAAAGACCCTAAATATTCTACAATGTTCTCATCAGTGAGGTTTTGCATGTGAAACCATCTGCGTTTAACCACATCTATCTTTGCTAATACCGCCGTGTCACATGCTCCTATAAACGGAGAACCACTGCTGTCCATTTGTGAACCACAGACGTTCTGTAGGCCACCAACACTCACTTTGAGTCACAGACATTTTAAACTCTTTGATGTTCTCTGGATTTCATATGCAGTCGTTTCAATGATTGTTTATTCTGAAGCATCTGGAAACACTGATCTTTCTTCCAGAGGTTTCTACATGCAGGTGGCATGGGTGGATCTACTGTGGTGGGGTGGGGTGCCATGTGCCTCCATAAAATAATCCCTGGCCACCCCCTAATACCACATTAACTCTTTGAGCCTGGCTACAATGAACACTGAATATAAATTCTAAACAAAATATATTAAACCCCCCCCACTTAAAAAAAAGGGTTCAGCCCATAGCATCAAACTGGCTTTGTTTCTTGTTGTCAGTAGCAACTGACATTGCAGTTTTCTGACATTTTGTTTACATTTATGTAACAATGTGATTATTTCTAATAAAAAGGGTGAAACTGAATGAATGAAATACAAATCTAAGTGTTCCACCTCATGCTGTGAAGCTTTCTGGATTTTATATTTAGTGGGCTACATGCTTATTGAGAATATATAGACTATACAGTACATAAAATCAAAATTCACATGTTTTTTCATGTAACTGAAATGTTTAAGTGAAAGGCAACATTTATATGAAATGTGCATTTGATTTATTTTAACCATATATAGTACATATTACAGAATGTATCACCTGTATATGTGTAAAAAAATGGCTTTGATGTTGCCACCCGATTTGATTTCCCTGCCACGCTAAGAAAATGTCTCTAAATCCATCCCTGGCAGGTGGAAAGGACAGTTATATGGACGTATATGCAAAAAAACAGGTTTGTTTTGTGATTTGCTTGCTTATTAACAGCGACACAGATAATTTAAACGAACATCAAGTCATTGTGTTGGTGTTGTTAAGCTGCGTCTTCATTTTGTCAGATTTTAGCTACAGCACTATCTTGGTAATTACTGCTGGTTAATAACATCCCCATTTAAAAACTAAAGTGAAACCAAAAAACTAAAAACTAAAGTGAAACCAGAACCCACCTTGGAGTTGTCCAACTTTGCTCCCAACTCACATTTGCTGAAGCCTGCTGCCTCAAGCAAATAACTTCTTGTAGCACGGCCGTCAAATGAATCCAGAAAATCTATACTGTTGTAATCCCCCACACCAAACAGCTCCACTACAACATAGAAGTGTTTGCAACACACGTGAAACATGTTCTTCTAGATAACAAACCAAGGAGGACCACTTTCTTTCTGTGACTGCAGTGGAAATGTTGGTCTGTAGACAAGAACAAACAAAGATAATTTACCTGCTTTAAAGCCTTTCATCACATTTTTAGAACATCCTTAATAAAAACATAAACCTTAACTTTCACATTGAAATGTTCCTTCTATTACTCAGAGGTCTTCCACCGCAGTGTCATTGGTCCTAGAAACTTTTCAGACTTTGAGAAGACCACGGACCCTCGCTGTTCTTTGACTTTTAGCATCAACATCCTTCTTGAAACGATGCTGAAGAGTACGTGTCTATACGAGGCGCCCTACGAGCCTGCGCAGAGCGCAGCCCTCCTGCATGTACGCATTCAGCATTGTATGGTGATGAGAGGCGGCTCATCGGGGAGCAAGCGGCTGTTATTTTGGCATGGCTCTGCTAATGTTGCTCGCAGCACTATATATGCCATCCATCGCCCGAGCATCCGGGGACTCCCGGGGCTGCTAAAACCCTGCAGGGTGGGTAGAATCTAATAAAACGCACTTGACGTTTTAATTGCATTTTCCTCATCAAGGAGTAATCTGCAAGATGGTTGTGGCATTTCTGTTGAGACCAATAAGGCTGATATTATGATCAGTCATTTCTTTGATAAACATGCTGGCGCCCCAGCCCTCGATTGTGTGAGGAATATTGAGAAAAATGAAGATGCTCGCTCTCACAGGCGCTTGCATCATTCCACGTCTTGGACGTCCTGTGTTTTTCAGTAAATATTGCCTTATGCAATATTTCTGTGTGTTTGTTGGCCTCAGCGTGTCAGATGTAATGTAGTGTAACTGGTTTCTCTCTGACAGCTGTTTGAACATGCTGTAAACAGTGATTCTGGACTTGCTGCAGATTTCAGAGTTTGGTTCAGACTGCAGAGCGAGCACTGCGTCCCTGCAGGGTGACGGTATGATAATGTGGCCCATAATGGCTTTCAATTAGCACACTCATGAACTCTGCATGAAAAAAACCCCACTCCTCCGAGCTTCAGTGTGTTTACGACCAACAAAACCAAGAATTTATTCTGAACCTCGACTAAAACTAAGCTGGAACGTGTACTTAAATAACGTACACGGTAGTCTGCGTGCAAACTGGCTTTGTCCAAGGAGATTAAATCCAGACCATAGAGACCAGGACTGTTTGTTGAGCCAGACGTAGCTCCAGTTAAAAAATATATAATAATAATTTGTGGATTGGGGAAAGTAAAAACCTGTAAAGACATGTTATAAGATATAAACGGTTGTGTCTTTAAAGCTTAATTTACCTTCATCAATATTCAGGATTGGGTTATAGGTGCAGTCTGAGCAGTGAAGGCCAGACTTCCCTCACCCTGACCAGCTTTTAAGTTTATCTGGGGGTACTGAGGAGTTCCCAAGCCAGCTGAGGGACTCCAGCGAGTCCTGGGTCTACCCCGGGGCCGCCTCCCGGTAGGCCATGCCCGAAACGCCTTGCCTAGGATTCACCCAGGAGGCATCATAGTCAGATTCCCAAACCACGGCTCTACTCCAAGCTCCTCTCTAATGACCGAGCTCCTCATCACATCTCTAACGGAGAGCCCAGCCACTGAGAAAAGAGCCACAGAACGAGCTTGTGCTGGAACATGTAAATATTTACCTTCATATTATAATTATCATTACTGGGCTCGACTACAGCAGCTTTGGGTGATTCACAGGTCAAAATAATTCTTCTTTATCTCATATTCTGCCTCGGTGCGGCACTAAAGTTCATCCTCTGTCTGACACAGTCTCTGTTAGCTCCTCCCACTCAAAGGTTGTTTTTTTTTTATTAGCTGCCCCTCACAAACGGACAGTGGGTGGAGCCTTGCCCTCTCTGACATCATTAGATCCATATTGAGAAAAAAAAGGTTTGCTCAAAGCTGTTATTTCTACATATGTGACCTCATTATTTCAAATGTTGATAAATTGTAATATGAACAGCCACCACTGGAACAGGAGAAAGCAACAAAACAAAGAAAGAGGAGCTTCATATGGCTTCATTAAACAGAAAGGAGTGTTTTCATACACTCTGAAGGTAAAGCTGGGTTTGTGGCTACAGTGCAGTCATCCTTTGTTTGGCTGCAGCCATTTCACTCTGATGGTTACCTCAGCCAAAAGTGTTTTAAACAGATTTTTATCCGGAGTTAGTCTGGAACTGTGCCCAGGTATAATGTGACAAAAGAGCAATTGACTTCTGTGCCAAAAATGTTCATTATTTCCTCAGCAATCATTTGCCAATGTGAAATAATTAAAGGGCGAGCCCAGAAAATATGAAAACTGGTGGACTTTTTTTTTTTAATTTACCTCACCGCCTCCAGCATTTATCTTGATCCTGAAAATCTCTTAGAATATATTTTTGTCAAATATTATTCTGCCAGCAGACCTCCCTCTACAACCTCAAGCCACATATGTATGCACAAAGCCATTTTTTACTACTCGACCTACAGTTGACGGAACATGGGGATATGAGAACTACAACTAATTCAACAGCAGTTCAGGATGTTAGCCATCAGCTGAAACCTTAGCAGCGAGGTGGACAACAGAATATAGGGTTGGCTTGCCCTTTATTGGGGGGGGG
>NW_005187480.1:326669-352594 GCF_000239375.1 Pundamilia nyererei | reverse complement strand
AAGCATTAAGGAACTGATATGGAAGTCTTAAATTCAACAGGCTATTCAACTAAAAACTTAGTTGGGCCAGATTTTCAAACCGGAAATCAACTGTGCATTATCAGTTCTGTCTGTGAACTTGTCTCCTGCTATGGACATTACATCAGTTTTCTTCAGGTCATCTAACAGCATTTCAAACTCGTCTGATGCCAGAACTTCAACTCTACGAATATTTGAACTGTCTGACAGGGTTACGTTTTTAAGAGCAGATGTCACACTCACTTTAATTTTTTTCGTCACTTGTCACGGCATCCACCTCGGCCAGCATGCAGTATTTTACTGTTTCAGAATCTGTGTGAGGCCTTTTCTTCTTCGCCGATATCAGGCAAACACGAAGGGAAGCTGCTGCAGCTCTCTCTAGGGCTGTACAGGACCCTCACCATGGTAGTACAACTCTGGTTGTAAGATGCAATTAAACTCGCAATTAAACTGTACTTTTGAGATCGCTCTGGAAAGTTTGTGTAGGAAGTCTGGTTGTCATTGTGGTGCCTTCGTAAGTACCGCAACACACTCACTGCAAATTAAGCACATAGGTTTGGCATTTGGATTTGGCAGTAAAATGAATAAGTATTTGTCAGTCCAGGCAGGGTTAAACCGACGATTTTCATTGTCAATTTTACGCTTTTGAGAAAGACATGCTGTTGTCGCATCATATATTACGATGATTGTTTAATATGTTTACATCACGGTGCATTGTGGGTTAAATATTGCTAGGCTACTAGGAGTGTTGCATTCATAGTCTACACTATTTCAATTCTTTATTTTTTAAATTAATTAATTAATTAATTTTTTGTGTGTCCACTGTGTTCCTGCCAGGACCACAGGCAGGGCCACTCGCAGGTTGCTTCTGGGCTGCTTGTGGCCCACGGGCCGCCATTTGAATAGGCTTGGATTGTACGCTTTGTTTTTTTGTGTATGTACAGCATAATGAAGCCTCTGAAGGTTAAACAAAATATTAGGGTTCAGTGGTTTGAAGGCAATATTTAGAGAAAAACTCTTTTTTTAGATTTAGAGGGAAAAATAAAAGTTCACATTTTTGTAGTACATATAGTTAAAATTGTAGATGTCATGTTGGAAATTTGTCTAATTGAAGACACTTTCCCAATTTGAAACATTTAAAGTCATCTTAAAAAAACTCACACACCCTCTCAGATTACCCACTGAAATTATTTCATGCAATAATTTTAGTAGCTTTAATGAAGCCCTGCACATTATTGGAGTTAGTTTTTCAGCCTTTTTGAACCGTCATAACATCAAGACACAACAGCTGGAATTGGACCAGCAACCTTTGACTTGCCAAGCAGATGTGTTAACCAGTACACTATGAAGCAATGTCATAACTTCAGGAGATTTCCACATCAAATTTTCATCTATGCTGTGTTAAAAACTGCCAACAAATCCCTTTTAAATGCACTCCATGCGTCACAATCTGAAGACAAAGAGTTGTTCTTAATCAGAAAAAAGAAACATGTTTGATCTGTTTTCTGATATTTCACTGAAGAAAACTTTCAAAAGTGCATTCAGGGTAAACTTTGAATTGTCACATCACCATGTGGGATAGGGTTCCTGCTCAGAACCAGGGAGGCCACAGGACTGGTCGGCGCCCATCAGCCTCCAGCTGCCAGGGAAAGTGTGCACACCCAGACAGGTTTGCAGGTGGTTGCTCGCTGTCACTGTCCCTCCTGTATGCTTGGCGCTGTGGCTTTATGCATGTTCGGTTAGAGACTTCCTCTCCTTCATGGATTTTTGGACAAAGTTCTCGATTCCGATCAAACATCGGCCAGCATCTTGGCTCCTGTTGTTGTTTGTTGAGGTAGTGATTCGTTGTTTGCCCGTAACAACGTCAGCAGTGCAAAACTGCAAATGCACCAAAGCGCTGTTGTGATATACGTAATAAATGTAGTATAAATGGATGTGAATGTGTGACGACGTTACTGTCGAGTTGCGAGGTGACCAATGCGGCGGGTATTATGGGGCCCATATGACACTGCACGCCCATATGGCAGCCGTGCCCAAATCATGACCTGCTTTCTGGACCTTTCTGACTCTCAGGTCTGATTCAGATTTCAGCAGGAATCGTTGCAGAGCCACAATGTGACCTACGTAAGTGTCCTGCTTGTGCAATTATGCGTTGATTACTTTGTGGTTGTGCCCTGGTGTTTTATATGCAGAAAAAATAGAAAAAAAAATAAAATGCTTGGACTTTGCTGTGGTTTATTTGTCCCCCAAGATTTTCCACTTTTTTGTTCATTCCTTCACAACCATTCTGATAGTTTGAGGCCTTTTGTCTGTAGAGGAGTCGCCCCCTGGAGGCTGTTAGAAGTGATGTAGGTTTAATGTATGCTGGGCACAGAATAAACCCATTAACCCACCACCCCCACATTCAGTTAACACTTTTGTCCCAGTTGTCCCAAGCAGCCTGCGAACTGATTTCTACGTGAAGGACTTGTGATGAATCTAAAAGTAAATTATATGACGTTTGTGCTCCAGAGTGCTAGCATCAACACTAGCTAACATTAGCTTAAAAATCACCAAACGAGCGGCTCCCAGCACAACAGACTCCATATGAGGACAGAAACTCACACTCATGTAGCTACACGGAGGATTTTAGAAGAAGTCGGCTCTTAGCTGTGCGGATGGGTGGCCCGACAAATGGGAGGAGCTTCCAGGGTTTGGCTGTCCAGCGTAGGACTGGCCCTGTGAGTTGGATGACGCCATGCTGCTTTTTTAGCTCATTCACCCATCCATCTCAGTGTGTATCTGTGTGCATTTTACATCCGAGGACAAAGTTTAAACTTCAGCTCTCCAACAAAACTAAAATATGTCCAAGAAGAAGTGATCCTGTGACCCGCGGCTGATAAAAATCAGCGTTTCCTCGTTATTCCTCCACCCACATCTACAGCCATCGCGGTGGAGGATGAATAGCTGTCAGGACCTGAGATATGACTGTATGTGCAGCTGTTCGGATAACACGGGCCAGCTTCTTTAAAAAACTAAACAAAAAATAAAACCTGTCAGCCCCATTGTTTATCAATTAAGTCATTCCTCACGTCGGTTTCAATCCATTTCCAAACTATCTGATCTGTTCCCTTTGACCGCCGCGGATCCAAAGAAAACAGGGCTGCTCGTCTGTTTTTGGCCGAGGGCTTAAAACATACGAGTCTCGGCGCTCCCTGATGGCTTTAAGAGCAGCACAAAGAGCAGTAATTGGAACTAGTGAGCTATAGCTACAAACAGCCTCCCCTCTTCTCCCCGAGATCCAAATTTACAGTTTGAATGGCAGAAGGAGGAGGAAAAAAAAGATCTTTCAATTACGTCTTTTCTCTTTTCCCCCCTCATTTAAATTGGAAGTGATCTCGGAGGAAATAGTTATCATTTTAATGACGGCCTCCATTCATTAAAACTCTCATTCTTCCCCTCTTTCCCCTCTCTCCTGTGGATTGGAAGCAGATCCTTACAAAAAGCCCCGCTTCAATTACCTCCGAGTTAACCCCGCCCTCCATGTTCACATGCAGTGGGTGGGGGTGGAGGCGGAGGGGTCCCGGCCCCCGCCTGGACCTGCTGCTGTTTAACAAGAGAAACCTGAACTCGAGGTTTCGCCCTGCCGGCTGACAGACTGGCATCCATCATGTGTCATTCGCCGAGTCCTGGAGATCGTCATGAGCTGGCACACCGAGGTCGAAGGTAAGCGACCGAAACATGAAAGAAAAGGCAGAAAAATCCACACACAGGGACGACCTTTCGCTCTCTTCTCTTTTTCAGAGTCTTCAAAAGTCCCAGAAACAAACAAGCAACAGGCGAAATCAGCCATTCATGTCAACATGAACCCATGAAAAAAACAATAAATAAACCAAAGAGAGGAGCATGCAGCTCCTGCAGTTCCTCTAACGTCCACCAGAGGCTCCAGCAGAAATAAACATGTTTACAGCCTGATAGATAATTTAAACCTTCATGTACAGGTGAGACTGTTTTTATAACTCACCTGTTTAAATTGTATTATGGCTTAATGTTTGCTCAGTTTTATCAACCAGTATTTATTATATTTGTTTAATTAAATGTTAGGATTAAATTTGTTACTCGTGATTTTATTGACACACTGATTTAAATGCGATTTATTATGGTGATCATTTATCTTTTTCATGCATGTAATCTAGCAAGATATTTGTTCATTGCTCTCATTTTTGTTCAAATAATCTTGGTGTACTAATGAAAATATTTTCCTATAACATTTGGATTTTTTATGTACTTTATGCAGTATTATTGTATTTTATTGTATTTATTTTATTTACTTTATTTTGGGTATATTTTATATTATATTATTTATTATTACAGTACATAAGTCAAATTCTTTTTTCTATGATTTATCTTTTTAATATGCCTTATTTAAATATTTTTCTGAATTACACTGAACCTCTTCTTAGAAGCTTTTTAAAGTTTATTTCATATTTTATTCTATCTTTATTATTTGAAATTGTTTATTTCTGTCACCTGTGTGGAAGCTGCTGTATAAATAAAGGTTGATTGATAGTTTACAGCTTCTGCCTTCCTTTAACTCCTCGGCTGTTCATGTCTCAGCTCTTTCTCCACAGCAGTATTTGTACTTTCTGCTCGCTGCTGACGGATGCTCAGATTGCTGCTCCAGCCGCCGCCGCCGGCTGCTAAATGAAGTGAGGCGTCGAATGACTAAAACTCTGATGAAATCAAAGCAGTTTGGTTGTTTCTTTTTGTTTGAGCGTCTCATTAGATAAACTGCAGACATCAAAGAGAATCAAACGCTGAAGAGCGTCCTCGTCCATTTGTTTCTCTAAACCGCAGACGAAAAGAAGCCGGCTAATTACTCGCATTTTGCATGTCGAGGAAGAAACGCTGCTTCCTCTCACCTGAGGGCCAACTCTGCAGCACCTTTTAAAACAGCAGAAACAACATTTGATTAGGGACTAATCACGCTTTTCTCTGAATAACACTTTTAATATTTCAGGCTCCTTCTCTGGATGCAAATGAACGCGGCATTAATCGCATCACACATTAGGCAGTCTGAGCACAGCTGAGTGTTTTTCACTCTTTTTTCATTGTGTAATTAGGGCCCAAATGTTAATGAATTATGCTAATTCCTGACAATTAGCATATAATATTGGAGACAATCAACAATTAGCATATGCTGCGTTGAAGACAATCAGACGCGGCTGCAGTCCCACGCCGATGCTCGCCCGGCTCGGCCTGATGTATAGAAGCCGGCCGGCGAGCATCCAGGGTGATCTGATTACATGCAGAATCAGCATGCTAATTACTGCAGCCTCACCCCGCTGTACTGCAGCTCCACAGGGGGAGGGGAAACACAGAGGGGGCGAGGCGGGGAGGCTGAACAGCAGCGTGTTGGGTTTTTGTGGCGGCGTTGACCTCGGCGCCTCCTCCAGCTGAGTCTCGGAGGTCCAAGCCAGAGGAGGAGGCTTCACGCGGCTAGGTTTGATGGAGAAAGGTCACCGATCGCCGCTCAGCGTGAGGGAACTCAGATCTGAGCCCTTCAGTGTGGAGGGCAGACATGAACCACGTTCATTACTAACACTGTCACTTGTACTTACCTGCTACACTCAGCTTCAGTCAGTGAAGCACCTGAACAGATTCAATACTTCTACCATCCAAACTCAGATGTTATCATGTGTTTTACACATGAATCTCATTTGCATGCATCCATCTCTGGAAGAGTTGCGGGAGAAGCAGAGACCCCCTCCAGCTTTTCTTCTGGGACAACGAGGCATTCCCAGTGTAGTCCTGGGAACTGGCCTCCTCCCAGCATAACATGCCTGAAAGACCTTACCCAGGAGGCATCCTGGTCAAATGTCTGGATTTAATTTTAATCTGATAGAACAGTTATACTTTTTGCAAATATATATATCTGATAAATGGTGGACTAATCTGAAACTTCACCTCTAACCATCTTAGTTCATCTGCGGCACATTTTTGACCCGAGATTCAAAATCTGCTTTTTTGCAACAGTGTCCTGCACAAACAGCACTACACTCAGCAGTGGGTGCACGAGCTACTAATGCACATAGAAACAAACAAAATAAACTCATAAACACAAAAATAAAGCAGTGGTTGAATCTTGAAACGACCAACTGGAGTCTGCAAAGTGCAATGAAGTGATAAATCTCAGTGCTCCATTATTGATGCGTTGCTGTTTCTCAACAACAGCCGTTTTATATACCCTACAATATCAGAGAGAACCCCCAAACAATCAAGCGGTCCACCTATGAGCAAAAACGTGTTGACAGTGGGGAGGAAGAACTCCATTTTACCAAGAAGAGACCTCCAGCAGAGCCAGGCTCAGGGGGAGGCAGCTTCTTTAGTTTTTAGGGGTTTTTTTTGTCTGATTTAATTTTAATTTTTAATTTTAAAGAAAAAGGAAACAAATCTCACTCACTGCAGTCAGTAATGGTCCCAAAGCTGAATTTGTTTCATTATGTTCTTACTCTTCTTTCAGTTAATAACGCTTCACTCTTCTCTATTACATTAAACATTAAATCCAACTTGGGCAAAACTTTTATTTTGAAACTTTTCAAGGTCAAACAAGGCTTAAAGGCCTAAACAATCAGGTCTCGTCATATCTTAAAGTCCTCACAGAACCACATTATAGAACAGGAGGCTGAACCTTCAGCTATCACTACTCAGGAAAGACATAAACAAAGGTGACCCAACACTAATCAAAACTACAGTAAGCAGAGATAAACAAGAGCAGTCTAACAACCGGGACCTACAAGAAGGAGCTGAAGCACCCATCACTACACCAGTTGAAAAACAAACTGACTGGCAGCTGAACCTCCTGACCTACAGGAGCCTGGCAGGAACATACAGGTGAGTTCAGGTGCTGTTGTTGACAGTTGAAGCTATCTGAGTTGTAGTAGCTGAAGGATTTATCATCCAGGTCATTACTTCTGTTTTTACAGCACTTTTACACCACTCTCAAGCTGATTTATTTAACTGTTTTTTGTTTTTAAATTTCTCTCTCCAGCCACAATCTGTTTATTTGGAGCTTTTATTTTGAATGTTCAGCTTGCCGGGCAGGTCTTCGATCATTATTCTTAAGATGAATAAAACAAACAGGAGCCAGTTTCAGATTTTCAGTAATAAAAGTCCAGCCCTCACATTCAGCGCTTTTCCACCCTGTGCAGATGAGATGTTTGTGCATCAACATGAAGACACTGTATTTAGCTGAGAGCGCTGCAGTCAGATGGATTCAAACTCCAGCACGAGTCTTTCCCTTTTAGAGCTGCAGATCTCACAAATGTTGCAGAAGAATTTTAATCATTTGGATGCCATTGTGGTTGCACCGTTTCCTCGGCAGGTTCCCAGGCTGCCAGGCCCCACGCAGCACTTCTCTCCCCAAGCCGTCAGCTTGGCTGCAGGCCTGCAGGAAGGGCGTGGAGCCGGGGCTCAGGTCCTGGATATCCATTTGGAACTCATTAAAGATCTCCAACGGACATGGGGCCCCGGTTCCCACATCCTCCGGGACCTCGCACTGTCTGAGCTCATTTACAGAGTGTCCTCTCCTACTGACAGTCTCTAATTCGCATTTGAATTTAGGTCACATTGATCTGGGCCTCCGTCCAAAGCCCGGTCCCTGAGGAGCCCGACCAGCCAACAACCAGGCAGAGAGAGAAGCAGGAAGCATCTTATAGTTCACTCCTCCCTCCTTTTCCTCCTCCTGCTCACACTGCGGTCGGTCGGCAGCGTGGAGCGGCGTCGGCCCTGAAACAGCCTGCGTCGCTGCAGGTCAGGGCGTGATGTGATGGTGGACGGCGCCGACTGTGGCTCGACGTGATGCTGAGAGATGTCTGAACATCCGTGAAAGTGCTTTTGACTTTCAGGCAACGAGTTTTAACCTTTTAACTCAAAAACTGACATTTCACTCAAAAATGTATAGGTATCCAATAAACTAACCAACTGGATATTCAAGCAACTGCATGATGATGCCGCTGAATCTTTAAATGTAACACTCGCATGCATCTTACATCAACAGTCTCATGGATGTTCATAAAATTGTCTTGATCTGTAAGTTATTATTTGTGTGCATGATGTCACATAAAAAAAGGAATAATAATGTGAGGAAAGAGAAACATTACAGTTAGCCAGCCAGATGACGTAATCGGTCTACAAATGAGGACGCATTTGTAGACCGATTACATCACAACTACGCGCCGAAGGCTGTCCAAATTCGTAGACTCCTCCGAATGCAGCCGACAAATACCTCCTCCTTTTCCCCGAATCTGAAGGATGGGTTGGGTGTGTCCTTCGTGGCCTACCATATCCCAGAATTCATAGCGCGGCCCAGCCAAACTCCAGTTTCCGGCAATGGCGGCCACTACTAAGTTTCAAAATTACTCTTATTAATCTTTCTGGGTCACAAAATAAACTTTTAACATATTTTCAGGCGAGAATATGGGTGTGTAAACTTGAAATATCTGTTCGGTTTATCAAGATATCGCATATTTGCGAAAGTGCTTCAACGTTTTCAGAGACATCTGTTACCCGCCAGCTCGATACCTAGCTGAGAGCTTGAGGGTCACTAGAGCTGCAGAGAACGGCACAACTCCCGGCACATCATTTTCAGATCACCGTGGCCTTTCACTACTCAGGTTAAACGTAATATATAATTCACTTAGATAACCTAAAAATATTATTGTTTGGCTTTTTTCAGTGTTTTATTTGTTCGTGAGTAAATCGGTTTGGCTGAGATTAAAGTTATTAGATTCGATTAGATTAAATTAAACTTTATTAATCCCCCGGGTGGGTTCCTCCTTGGTTTTCACACAGCTGAATAAACGTCAAACAGAAAACTGATTAAACAGAAGTGTGAGATGGTCGAGAGTTTACTCCAGTGTCCTGTTATATTTTAGATAGCAAGGAGCAGACGGCTGAGTTTATTAAACTCCACCGAGACAGCGGTGACGCTAATCAGAAGGCTAGACCGTCCAATTTCACAGCCGTTTACTTCCGGCGTGCCCGACCTTCTGAGGACCCGGCCTTCGCGGTCTACGTGGGCCGGGTCCACAGGAGGATGCAGCCCATGAATTTAGACACGACAAGGGTCACACTACAAGAGTTAGCTTTCGGTTAGACTGGGATTTGGGAGCGAGCTAACGTTAGCTACATTAGCCATGAGAACGACATCTCCGGTTCAGATTTGATTCCCAAAACCAAACAATCCCTGCTTGAATAGAACATCTTGCTGATTGCTCTGATGTCTGTGACTAGAATACATTTTCTTTAGGCTAATGTTAGCTTAACTGCTAACTGAGAAAGTTAGCAGTTTCTTTAAGAAATGTAAACAAGTTTTAATACGATTACTGAATACAACTTAAAAACTTCTCAAAAAACTTCTCAAACAAATGATACCATATTTCCTCGATCTTCTATCATACTCTAGTGTCCCTTTGTTTCTTCCTATTTGTTATTTCCTGCTTTCTTTTTGTAGTCCTTTGTTTCTTGTGCTTTGGATTTAGTTTCATTTCCTCATCTCATTACCTAGATTCTATTCACCAACTTTGTTCTGATTAGCTTATGGATATCTCCTCTCTATAACATCATACAGATCCAAGAGTAGAAAAAATTGTGTGAATCTGAGTGCTTGGAGCAATCTGCAGCTTTTGACTCACAGAGATTATTTGTGCATACACTGAGGATAAGCTGGGTATGGGGCGAAATGAATTAATTTGAAACTTTGGGCGTGGTTAAATATGAACATCCACCACTGGAACACTAGACAATGAGGAAAAGGTTGATTTAACATATGTAGACTAATTTAATTTAAAGTTCAGAGGCCTGTGGAGTTCCCCAGGGCTCCATGTTGGGCCCATTATGTTTATTTTGTGCATAAAGTCATTTATTCCCTATTCTTCCCTATTCTTTACATGTGACAAGATTCAATCTTTACGGGTGAAAACGTGATGATGTGTCCCCTGACATCATCACCATCATAACACTCTCCTCCACCTGCTTGCATCTTCTTCATTACTGACCGTTTAGTTGCCGAGGACCCGTTTAGACGTCTGGCGGAGGGCGTTATGAGATGTGTGGAACAAATGATTTCTATCATCACCTGCAGCTGCCGCAATGCTGCGAGGGCGCAGGAGCCGTTTTGATTGTCTGTAATAAATAACCCTTCAGAGGGAGATAAATAACTCCACCGGAGCCGTGGCTTCCTCTCTGAAGAGTTTAGACGAGAAAGTCCTGCCTGCTTTTTATATATTTTCCTCCTCATCCCTCCACATTACATGCTTCCCTTCATATTAATTTTCGCAACAGATTGCGGTGTGGAATTAATGCATTTTTCAGAAGAAACCCCACCAGCAGCAGCAGCAGGCTCTCCTCACATCTCTCAAGAACTCAATTACTCTCAACATTTAAAATAAATAAATTAAAGGTGTCCTGTAGCCAGCAGCTGCATCATTACAAGTGCTCCTGGGAGACCAAATTAAGCCACAGAATGTATATCTAATATACAACCCCACTAATGATACGTGTTAAAAGAGCCACGATGTAGGCGCTGCTTAAAAATTACACGGGTCATTACGGCGAGTTGAGAGCAGATTTATCTGCTGCCAACAAAACACATAATTTGTTTTACCTGGTAATCACACAGGCCGGCTAATTACATGTGAGACAAAAAGTACACTCTATGCAGAATGTGTTTTATACAAACTGAGCCCAGTTTCATGGAATATTCGGCACTTAATAACACTACGCTGGTTTTATTGCTTGAAGGATTGAGCAGCTTATTTTTTCCATGAATACACCCGAGCTCTCTTATTCAGTTTTTTCTACAAACCTCATATTCAAACCAATAAATACGTCGTATAATACTTCCTGAATTCTCTGCTCGGAGCGCAGTAAACATGTAAATCATACAAATATTTTACAAATGTAGTGTTTCACTTCAAATCCTTAAACCCCCTTGAGTGTTTGGCCCAAGTTTGTTTTGTCTGGTATTCGATAACGATTTGTAATCGTAAATTAACTTAATTAAATTTTAGGGAACGCTTTTTACTTCTAACAAACAATAAAATGATAACGCTGAGTAACTGGATGATAAATTTGGAAGTGATGCTTCAGTTTGTTTTAAAGGGCATTCATAAGGAGGCAGATGAGGCGATGATGGTTTTGTTAACGTAAAGGCCACTGTTTGCTTTAAGCTGTTTGGTTTAGTTTCTGCACCAGAAACATTTATGTTCAGGAAAACATGGACGTTTGGGTTAAAATATGAAGAGTCCCCCTCTAATACAACAGGAGCATTTATTTTGAAAAATCAGCACAACTCCACCTCAA
This sequence comes from Pundamilia nyererei, assembly GCF_000239375.1. Taxonomy (NCBI): domain Eukaryota; kingdom Metazoa; phylum Chordata; class Actinopteri; order Cichliformes; family Cichlidae; genus Pundamilia; species Pundamilia nyererei. Next base: position 341,233 of record NW_005187480.1, on the reverse strand, counting down.
AGACATGATGTGATCCAAACGTACGTTTTTCAGATTTTTGCTCATGTGTTTGAAAGGTTTGGTTTCTATTTGCTCGTCTTTAGTGGATCTGCATGCATGGATAAGTGATGATGAAGAGGAAAACACGGCGTGCAGATCACTTTGTGATTTTGTTGAGCAGCTACCTGCGTGGCGTCAGCTGGAAGCAAGAGAGCACACGAAAACCAAACTTGCTGATATTTAATGTATTAATCAGATTTAATAACTCATTAAATTAAAGGTGCTGGCACTCTGTCCTTCATCATTATGGCCATCTTTAACCTCTGATTGTGCTGATGGACGCTCTCAAAGAGATCAGAGTATTTCCCCATTAATGCATTCAAGTCGTCCTGCTCTGGTTTCATGTTTGCATCTCTGCGTATCGCTGACCCTGCTGACGCCAACCCATGTGACTGACTGTGAAGGCTTGTGGCGTTTGAAATGATCCGGAACACTGATCCATCATCATCTTCAAATGAGAGAAAAACAGGTGTTTCTGTAGCTTATGTTTTAAAGTAGAATTTTATGTGGAGCTGTGTTTGTTTTCATTCATGCTTGTTTAGGTCGGCGAGCCCCCAACACTGTTTTGGAAAATCTGTATTTCCTGACTGGTTGAAGAGTGATATCTGCCCGTCGGCACATGAAGGTGACGATGCACCACCTCTTTGATCTGTAGCAGATTGGACTTGACAGAAACAAAACCTTTCAAACTTGTGTTAAAACAGGATTACAGTCAGGAGTACCGCTCCAAGGAGACAATCTCCAAAACAATGTTTTGAAAAGTGAGCAGACAGTGGATCTTCATCACAGACAAGCTCAACTTGTGACATGGGAAGGCTCTCTGTGCCCGGTGCCGTGTCCGAGCCTGCAAGGGTCTCCAACAAAGTGGAGATGAGAGCTGGATTTACAGCTACAAACACCAAACAGCATCCTTCATCGTGGAAGACACTGAGACCGAAGAGGATGTGTCAGGTCAGGAGAGCAGCTGAGACCTCTCGTGCAGTTTCCGGATGCAGAAAAAGGTTTTCAAAGATTTATTTACACTATGTATGGAATGATTGATCGGCAGGAGACTAAGTGTGCTGGAACATCTGGAGTGCTCAGGAGGGGTCTGCAGGGCTTCAGGCTGAGGAGGGGTAACTGGTGGGTGGGCACGTGAGTAACAGGTAAGTTCTTGTTTCCACAGAGACTGCTTGACTCCGTGAGGAAAACAGATGCAACAGTGGCAAAGGGCAGCTCCACCCACAGGTGGAGACTCAGTTAGGCCTGGGTGAAAGAGAGAGAGATGAAGAGATAAACGGCGAGTCGGATCCTGAAAGACCTCACTCATCATTTTACAGAGCAGTCCACTACCAGGCGTTCGCCATGACCAGAGCTGTGACCGCTGGTCTCCATTGTGACAACAGGTGAGTTTCTGGGTGTGCAAACTCGCCAAATTTTGCCTCCCTGTGACTAAAATTATTTAATTTTAGCTGCTGTTAGTGTGCTCACAGCCTCTTTGGCGAAGCACCCACCTGCTCTGTGGTTTACCTGAAAATCCAACAGTTTTACAGCAGCTGTCACACATCTGTGATTTCAACACTGGCTGCACTGATATAACAACTACTACATTTCCCACAATTCATGTGGATAAGCTGCTTTGTTTTGATCTTCAGGATTTTATCATTTAATCTGTGGACCTTTAATAATCTCCCTTTCCCCCCCAGACACTTGTCATGACTGTAAATCTCAGACTCTGTGTTTTTAAATAAAATCAACATGAATTTTGCAGAAAGATGGAAACGTCTCTGCGTAAGGTTACGACTGTGATTAACTGGATGTTTTAAAATTAAGATTGATAAGGAAATTACAGCTAATAGGCTGCAAAGTGCTGGATAATGATGCTTCTCATCAGGCGAGGAAAAACTCGCAGCATTTTATTTGCTTTGAGCGAGCAGAAAGTGATGAATGTGAAGCCCAACGAGAAGCTGAAGCAGTTCCTGCAAGTAAAAAAAAAATTGACAAAAAGTGGGGTTTAATTACATCGACACATCGCCACCGTCGCAGCTTCCGTCGGATGGCGAACATCTGCATTTTAATCGATTCTGTTTCCTCCCTCCTCCTCCTTTCCCTCCATGTCTTTCAAGATCATTAACTTTATTGGATTGGACATTCCTGTTGCAAAAACAATTCAGCATAATCATTTGCAATGCGACTCCCCAGTGCAGGATGCAAATGCTCGCGCTCGCCGCCCCGGCCTGGCAATTACCACCGGAGCACAGATGCAGGCGGCCGCTTCGTCAGAATAAAGTCGAGGGTGCAAATAATGTGATTACTCAGTCATTACATATTGGAGTGCATTCATTATGGGCAGCAGTGGATTCTGGGCATTGTTGACATCGCCTTGGCAGAGACGGCGATGACGCAGGATGTCTAGAACGTAATGCCCATAATCTCATCTCAGCCTCAGTCCAAGACTCCCCGAACTCCAGAGGAACACCGGCTGAATGTCAACGAAGGAAGACGTCACGTGACTCTCAGGTGGAGTCTGAGGTGCTCGTTTGGAGGTGTGACAGGAAGCAGGTGGGAATCACGAGCGGCGCCTTGGTGGTTTGATGTAAAGGTCAGAGCTGCTGTGTCCGAACAGACGGCCAGCTGAGGCGTACAGCTGGAAACCAGAGCCCAAAGATTTGGACTCTTTGTTCTGGGCTTTGGTTATTCTTCACTTCCTGTTTTATTCTGAAAGTATTCCACATGGTGTGTACTCTCAGGTTCCTAGATTTATGGACAGTGACACAGTTTTTTGTAGTTTTGCCTCCAATGTGGCTGAAGATTAGAGTTAGAGTCAGTTTTATGTACAGGCCTCCTTGAAAATAAACTCTAAACTAAATGTAATTTTATGTTTAGGGAAAACATTTTGGTCCCCGTTTGCTGCCAAAACTGTTTAGGTTACTACAGCAGCACCTTCAAAAATATTTATTCTTGCATAATTATCAACAGAAACCCCAAAGTCTTGGCAAACTTTTTAAATTGTTTGTATCAGGCTGTAAACATGTTTATTTCTGCTGTAAAGTAAGAACCTCCAGAACCTGCATCAGGATCCCAAAACTTCATCAAGTATACCAACAACCTCCTCAAGAATCCATTCAAAGACCCCTGGAACATTTTATCACCCGCACACTGCAATTTATATGTCTGTGAAGCCTCAACTTCACAGCTTTGGTCGCCACTGTGCTGACTTTGGAGCCAAAATGACCAAATTTAAAGAAGAGAGCTAAGTTATGTGTCTCATACACACAAACCTACTAATTGGTGTGAAGTAACATCCAAATCCAAGAATTTCACTCATCAAAACTGGAGCTTCTTGGATGATCTGTTAGTACGACTAACCTGACAGCATTAAAAATGCTCCAAAGAGCTCCAACGGCACAAACACGGTCCAGAGGTGAGTTCAGGTGAAGCCTAGCAGACGGCTAGCCTGAATAAAATTAAACAGGTCAGTTAGAAAATAAATGTACCACCTGTACAGCTGGTATGAAGGAGCTAAACATACCAAAACAGCTTTCCCACTGTTGCTTGCCATAAAAAAAATGGCCGACCCACTGCTGGAGCCTCTGGTGGACACGGGAGGAACTGCAGGTTGTGGCTCTTTGCTTTTTAATCCTGGAGGTTGCTGGTTGAATATGTGCCTGTCAAACTGTTTATGTCACGCTTTCTTTCGTGCAAGTAATGATTAGTAAAGTAACAATAAAGTAACTCCATTAGCATTTAACTGTTTTAAAGTCTGTTTTCTCCTCTGGTATCTCAGTCAGAAAGGTCCTTGACGGTAAGTACTTCCTGTTTGATGCACCACAGTGGATGGTTACCCTCAGAGTGTAGCTGCCAGTGCTTCCTGTCAGGTGGTGTGACTTTAAGCTCACCTCTGTGAGCGCCTGAACGTCTTAGCGACGGAATTTGTTTTATAACAGCGCCTGTACTCAGTAAAGTTAGTTTGGGATTCAGCTCAAATAATTAACATCTGTTTTTTTAGTCTTATCTCAGAGATTAATGTCTCTTCCATCGAAGAACAGCTGGATTTTAACAGTTTTTTTTCACTGCACTTTAATAAACGTTGAAACATTTTGCAGCTTCGCGCGTCCAGCTTTGACTTATCACATCCTTAAACTGTGTCAACACGTTGGAGACGCGCCTGTTGGAGCTGTACGTTTTAATGCCTCCGCAATAAATTAAAGAGCAGTTTAATTTAGCAATTTGGTGCAGTATGTTAATGTGGGAAGAAAGAGGGATTCAGCCCAGCAAAATGAAATGAAATAACATATATTTGAAAGTGTAATTTTTCTTTAACACACATTATTATTATTTCAATCCTTGTAATTGAAACGGCAATCCAGGCAACTTGTATTAAATTGGATTGTGGCAAAATTGCACCTTTGGTTTGCCAAGGCTGACTGAGTCCTTGCATCAAATGAATTTAATTATTCCTGTAGCCCATATATTATTAATCATCTATATTGATTTCTGAACTCCCAGACTGCTTGTGGATATGCAAATGCAGCCGCGGCAATATCGGGACGGGCTCATTTGCATGGGAGCCCATTATTATTTTATAAGTAAATTTTAATGTGGACTCAATTAAAACTCAGCCAGTGGAACAGCTAAATTGGCCCAAGGTATGAGCTTTCTGAGATTCATGTGCACAGCCGGGATATATCAATTAGTAAAGATCAAACTTTGGCTTCTCTGGAGGGGAAAGAAAATGCTGGAATTCAATCAGAGCGACTGCGGCGGCGGCAGCTTTGACTCGCCGGGTCCATCTTTGGTGGATTTCTTTTTTATTTTTATTATTATTCGAGTGGAAACTGTCCAGGTTGTAATCAGATCTGCCAAATGTAATTATAACCCGGAAAATTCGCAGTTTCAACAGGGGGAAAGGAGGTCACTTCAATATTTTATCACCTTTAATGTGACCTTCCTGCTCCCTTTTGAATAAACTTCACTTAAAATTACCCCTAAGGTCGAATTTTACATACACTTCTCTCATATAGACTTTAAATGCTGTTGTTCTTCTTTGAACCCTTCATAGTTGCTGAGATTAAATGCAGACTGTGAGATGTGTCTGTGTAGCTAAAAAAAAAACTGGGTGAGTCGATGTGGGAGTGCTTTAAGAGCGGGGATATGGTTGTGTCTTTTTGTTTCTTTGTTGTATTTTGCACTGTGTAGTTGTTTTAGTCTCTTTACACTTGTCTTTGGGTCTATTATTTGTGTCTTTCTGGCTGTTTGTTGTGTCTTTGTGGCTGTTTTTCGTGTCTTTGTGTCTGCTTTTCTTGTTTTTGGGTCTATTATTTGTGTCTGTTTTTCGTGTCTTTGTGTCTGTTATTTGTGTCATTGTGTCTATTATTTGTGTCTTTGTGTCTGTTTGTTTTGTCTTTGTGTCTGTTTTTCGTGTCTTTGTGTCATTTATTTGTGTCTTTGGGTTTAGTTTTGTTACTTTGGGGTGGATTTTTATCTCTGTGCATTTTTTTAGGTCTCTGTATTCATTTTTATCTTTCGTTTTTCACTCTTTTTTGCCTCTGTAAGGGTTTTCTGTATTGTTAGTTTCTGGTTGTTAGTTTAATTTCTTGTTGTTGTTTCTTCTTTTTTGTCTCTGTAGTTTTTCTGACATTTTTTAGGACGATATGTATGAATCTGGATTTGTTTTGTGAGTCTTCTTGTCTCTGCGCAGTCATTCAGCTGGCCCATCTGTTGGCATGATCTTCTTCTTTGTTGCAAAAAACAAAAACAAAAGAGGGAATAAAACAAAATAAAGGTTTGTCTGTCTGAACTAAAGTTATAACTGAAGTAAAACTGAAACTAGATTTAAAGACTTTAAGTCTCCCTTTGGTTTAGTACAACATTGTAATGTTTGTGGTGTGACAGGTCTGGTTTGTATGAACTGCACGGTTTCACGTCGCTGTCACATCATATTTACATTCTGTGAGCGTTTCAGCATGTCCTGGGTCAGACGCAGCTCTGCCACTTTTCATCTCACTAACCTGATATTTCCGGAGTTTCTTGGATGGAGACGAGCAGCGGGAACAAACACACCCCATTAACATGAATGATAAGACTCCCCACAGGACACGCTGCACATCATATATCTGATCGATAAAATTCACCCTGTGATTACTTAACCAGCTGCTGAAACCAACATGTAGAGCTGTTTCCCTGTGTGTAAGCAGGATTAAACTATGAGAGTTTAATGATCCAAACTGGAAAACCTTTTAAAGGTTAAAAGTCACTTAAAAAATAGACCAAGTAAAATCTGGGGGTGAGGATTTAAGAGTTTTTCTACCCTGAAAATGCCATAATGTTATTAGCTGTAGCTTGCAGCCAAAAAGACTGTGGTTCAAGCCGAACTGAAAGAACCAACACAGACAAACTGTGTTTTCTCAGGTTGTTTATCTTTCCCACTGAGTGATAGCGACTGTACTCTGGGTTGTTTCATGTCAGCTTCCATCCTCTCCTTTCATGTTAATCAGCCCGTGTTTTACTGCTTCTATCAGCTGACAGATAAACTAACAAAGCTCAGACTGATCCATTCAGCCATTAGATGGACGTCACCCACCAGTTTGAAGTCTCAAAGTGAAACATTTTGACCGCTGCTGTTTTGTTTTTTGGAGCCACAAGTGACTGTGTTTGAATGAGAGGGTGAAGTGAGCAAATTATCGGCAAAAACTAGACTTAAAAGTTGCGTATTATTCAAGCTAGAGACAACTGTGTGTCAGTCAAAGAAGCCACAATGTAAACTTTAAGCCATAATACACTTTAAACAGATGATTTATGAACAAAATATTCAAATTAGCTACAGAGAACAGGGCTGTATACATGTTTAATGTGTAAAGATGGAGCTTTTAACACTTCAGTCTGTGAGGACTGACTCACTACTGAAGCCTCTTGTGGACATTAGAGGAACTGCAGGGTTGTAGTACTTTTTTTGCACTAGTCAAACTACTTATTTCAGAGTTCACTCTTCCTTTCATATAAAATATCGTTTAAGTGATCAAACAGTGGGAAATGACAGATTATAAAGAAAGAAAAACTCATTCAAAACTCCATTAACATTTCACCTAATTTACAGAATAAAAACACAGCAGACTGTCTGTGGTTATAGCAGGAAAACAGCGACTGTAGGAAAAGCTTCACACTTAAACATGAGCGACAGACTGAGTCTAAAGTGAAGCTGTTGATTAGTTAACAGTATTGATTGATTATTGGCAGCCTCCCACAGAGCTTCCAAACGATTTTTTACACCCAAACATGCCGACATCATCAATTATCCTGTTAAACCTGTTGAGACCAACAGACTTTTATTGGCCACTGAGGAGCTCACCTCGACTCCCTCCTCCTTCTCCAGCTCCTCTTCCTCACCCAAACTCTCAGAATAAATCCAAACACCAGCTCAGAGCTGTAAAGCAGAATTCATGCGCTGACACTTTAACGCCGACAGTGGGAGCGATAAGAGGATGCTGCAGCCTCTCCGAGGAGCTGGAGAAGGGATTCAACCCTGCGTTACCGGCTTTAATCCAGGCTGACCTGAAAGAAAGAGGCGGGACACAGCGTGCGAGCTGGAGACATACGATGGCGGTGATTTATCAGGATGCAGAAACATCAGCTATACGAGCAGAGGAGACAAGATGAAGAGTGAGCGCGGTCACAAAAACTGACCTGGGAGAAATGAAACAGCTTGTTCAGGATGTTAAGACGCTACAGAGCAAAGAAGAAATAAAACCATCCTCTAAAGTCAGAGATCTGTAACCTTCAGTTAATCAAAGTCTTTACTCAAGAGGTGCCCGCCATATTGGGCATGATACCAGCACTGGTTGCTAGGGGAAAATATGTATTTCCCGACTGGTTAGCGGTGGTTTCTGGACGTTTCTGGCTCTCATTGGGTACGACTGTTTGTTAGGAAGCTGTCCGGTCTTTAAGTCTGACGTCATTAGCCGTTTCTCGGTAAAGCTCTGCTTCAGGTCCCAAAGTCTAAGGAACACTGCAGCATCACTGAGAGTTACAAACTGTCTAAATTCTTTATCTTTAATAAAATGATCAGTCTTGCTGCTCTACCAGGTGTAACAATTAAGTTGAAGATCCAGGCATCCATGAAAACGGAATTTATGAAATTTAACGGAGTTAGAAGTTAGCAGAGAGTTAGCTCACTAGTTTCCATCTAAAGATGATATACCATGCTATGACTGAGAGATTTCTGAAAAAATTAAAAAGTACAGCTCTGCTATCACTTCCAACATAAATAAAGACAAAAAACTAAACAGCAGTGACGTTTGTAGGGTTACTGAAGTTGGGCTAGCTGGTGTATAATGATGTGCTACTTGGTGGCTAGCTATACAGCTATGGTTAGCATGATATAAACACATTAGCACAGTGAAGCTGGAGGATGAATGCTAATTTTTTTCAGTTTGATAAAAGTTAACGCGAGGGTTCTCGATGGATAGGGACAAATGCAATCACATGGCACGATGCTGTAAACGGACTAAACTTCAGTCGGGAGAACAACTGAAATAATCCATCTACAATACGAGGTTAGTCATTAATGTACTGATGCATGGGCTGGGCTGTAAGGTTTTAAAAACTGAGCTTTAAAATGAATAGTGATAATAAAAACCGAGAAAGGCCGACAGTGATCACTGACTTTTTAGGGGCTTGTTTGGATTAAATAGAACAAGATAACAAGGCATTAAAACATGTTAAGAAAAACAACAGCCTTCATAAACGCAGAGTAGTTTGGACCCAGAGGCAGGGTTCATCACATCATCACTTAAAAACCGGGGTGCCCCAAAAACCTCCCACTGGTTACTTTGGTTGGCTGCCATGGCTGCTTGAAGTTTTTGATGTTTCTCTGTAGGCACTTGCTAACTACTACAGTACAGTAATAAAACTTAAAATGTAATGATGAAAATGGAGAAGGTTCCCCGTCAAAGTAAAAGTGCCTCAGCATGTAAATAAACTTTATTTTAGCTAACGGATAAACTGGGGAATACTTGATGTAGCAGCTAAGTGGCTAACCTTACCTTTCTTGCTAACATATGGAAATCCTGTGTGAAGGCACATCAGTGTTCATTTTTGTGCTTATGTGGAGCCGGGGTTGTGATGTGCTGTGGTGATGAGCCGGTCATTTGATGACATTGGTGATCAGTAGCTAACATTAGCTGGCATTGCCAACTGTTGGCATTGAACGGGATGATGGTTGTCCTGTAAAAGAAAGTCTCTTTTTGGATTAATTTTGGATTATTAAGTCAACACTAAAAGAACATGTTATTTCATCAGTTATTGTCTGTTTGGGGTAAAAAGGGGGGTGGCTTTAGGGTGGAGCTACATTGTGATTGACAGGTTGCACACATATGAGGGTGCATTGTCATGTGTGGTTTCAAAACATCAAGATGGTGATGGCTAAAGCACTCAACAAGGCTTCAAGATGGGACATCATTCAGTGACTACGACGGTTGTGTCCATCGTTTATATACAGTCTATGATTTCCTGCTGTGTTTCTGGTTTTCCGGTCAGCCTGTTTGTTTTTGTATCACATTCGCGGCATTAATGATGTTTGTGTGCTCTTTTGCTCCTGTGAGGCGCCATCGTGGATAAATAAAGCATCGCTTCTTGTTTCACCTCCAAACTCTAAAATCACCCCCGCGGATGCTCCTTGTCTTTGGCCACATAAGAAGAAGAAGAGGAACCATGTAATGATTTCCAGATGCTTGTGTCGACACATCCGTCCTCTTTGGATCGCACTCGGCCTGTGTTTGGGCCGCTCCCGGCAGACTCGGCTGAAGGACACCGTAGGAAGAGAAAAGGCGAGGTATTAATGTCTGCGAGAGCCGAGCTCATCTGGCCTGATCCTCTCTGTGGAGCGTGGATACAGCGGAGCTTAGCAGCTCGGAGTTTCTGCCGCACCTCTAATTGGTTGCACTTTTATTTGTGCAATAACAAGCAGCTGTCAGAGCCACATCAGGCAGAAACATGCATGTAGACGGCATGTTTTAATGGTCGTATGAACACTCGGATCTCGCCCACGTGGCTGAGTGCGAGGCATCACAACATGTGGTCTCAGATGTTCACGCTGACGGCCTGTTTCCTCTCTGCGGCTTTTAAAGGCTCTGTGAACTTTGACCTCCAGCCTGAACCAAACTTCACACATCTGTCTTTTCATTTTTGAATGTTCTTTTTAAGTAGTTTGTGTCTACTCTCTATTTTATTCATTTTGAAATAAAATTTGACCCTAAAAATCAAAATTCTTCTGTTGCTTCATTACTTTTATGTGCCTTAAGAACTAACATCTGAGACAAGGGCTGAATAATTCATAGATTGTTAGTTAATTGTTCTCAGATAATTAGAATCACCAACCTTTAATGTCCAAAACTGAGAAATGAAGTCAAGTCTTAAGTGCCAAAAGCTGCAGTTCCTCTAACATCCACCAGAGGCTCCAGAAGTGAGTGTCCCCCCCCCCCAGACTCCCATTTTAAAACTTTACAGCAGAAATAAACATGTTTACAGCCTGACAGAAAAACTGTTTTGGTCTCTGGATATTTTCCCCTTCATAGCACCTGTGCAGGGGGAGAATGTTCTTATAGCTACTAGATGTAGATAACACCAAGCTTCTATTCAGAGTTTGGATTTCACCTGCATGAAAACACGTTTACCTGGTAAAATTGTTGAATACAACAATTCTAAAAAGGTTCTAGAGGTTGTTAATGTGTATTAAAGGTCATTAATAAAGTTTGAAGGTGCTGAGGAAGGTTCTGGAGGGTCTTAAGGAGGTGAGTCTGAGGGAGTGAAGGACATCACTGTTACCCCCAACTCACATTACCAGCCAATCAGTGCTTCCAAGTTAGTCGTTTGCCCCGCGGCGGCCCCTGAGGGCCCTCCAGCAGCAGGACGACCTCGTCTCTCTGTCCTTCACCCTCTCGCTGTTTCCGTCTCCGAGGTGAAAGTTTACAGTCTGGTCCGGCACAGCGAGCCAAACTCTGATCCCAGAGCAGGAGCGGAGGGGAAAGGCCAGCGCCTCCGTACTTGGAACATCAGGATCTGGTTTCACTGGGGGGCTGGACTTGGCGCTCACCGGCACATATGGAGAAGTCTCATGGAAGTACAATAAGGAAAAGCCCAGCGCATAGTCCATTAATTTCTTTTTTCCCCTTCAATAAGTGAACTTCAAGTATTCGTGAAATGAGCTCTAAAGCCTCTTTAACAGTGTTTTCACAGCTGGCTGGCTCCCTCCCGCTGCTCTGGCAGTAAAGGTCCTTCCTGAATGAACATTAACATGGGATGGCCGTAACATCATACTTGGCAGACCTGCATCGCCACTAAACACCTAGTGAACCCAGCACATAGACCCGGCCCTCCAGGAAAACAGATCTGCAGCTCAGCCAGGCCTTTCTGCATCCGCTGGTCAAGCAGAAAAAACAGGAGCAGGGGGAAAACCGGAGGATACTCCGATCCAAGCCAACAACGGTACTGCATTAAAAGTGACCAAAAAAACTACAGAAAAGCACCTCTGTGGTACATCACGTTACGATAAACTGCAACTTTAAAATACAACTGGAGCAAATTTCAGTAAAAAAGAGAAGGTGGTACAATATCGGGAAAAAAATCCAGTCATAAAATACGAAATTTAAAGTTCTGTACTTTGGTAAAAATACAAAGAGATTCACTACAAATAATATACATTCAAAGAAAAATAAAAATATAAATGCATTTTTAAAAGGTATTTTAGTAAAGTCTGTGAAAACTACTTTCCAGTAATCTTAGATTAAAATCAAAGATACAGTTTAACTGTTAATATTTCCATAATAGCAGCAAAAATTTAAGAGTAGTTTTTGCAGTAAAAGTAAAATACAATTCGAGGAACAACACATAAAAAATACTGCAATAATAATGATAGAAAAAATGCATTGTTAAAGTACTATACTTTGCTAAGTTAAGAAAAACTAGATGGAAGTTACAACATTTTCCAAAAAATAGACCTAAAAATAACACTGCATGAAAAAAAATGTCTTCACTTCAAAATGTAATTTTATTGCTTCAACAGTAACAGTGGTTACAAAGCTACAGTTACTATAAAAAGTACTATGATAGTATTTTTTTGTTAAAAGTAGTGTTAAATTCAACAGTACTCTCAACTTTCATTTACTCTGTTACAAGACACAAAAATCTAACTGGAACAGTTTGTCAAATTACAACTTTGAAGTACTATAGAGAGTAAAGGCAGTAAAATTTACAACTTAAATGTACCATAACACAAAAAAAGATGATATAGTACTTTTTATATAAGTGATGTGATAAAAAACCCACACAAGTAGAAGAAGTACTGTGTTAGTATTATTGAGTAAGTAACACTGGACTGATAATGGCCATGTAACAGGATAAGAATACTCAGTCACTGTTACTACCATACTTGTGCTTCATAAAACTAAACTGGCAGCGGGTTTAAAGTATGTGAACAAAAATTGATCCACTTGGTATCTGCTGGTGTCGTCTAACGAGGTCGAGCAAACACAAAGTCTGCTCTCCTTGCTGAACGTCTGTGAAACCCTCATAGGTGGGAGCAGCTGGGATGTAAAGGAGGGCGCCTGCTGTCACTTCTATGGCAGCGATAACGGCTGGTAACATTCAAAGCGGGCGCAGTGTGACTTGAAGGAGGAAAGCTTGAAGCCAGGACTGAAGATGAGTTTAACATGTGGATACTCAATCAGTCTCCACTCCTCTTCTTTACAGCACGACTCTCTCTCCAGCTCATCTCCAGTTTCTGGGAAATAACACTCATTTATGCCAAGTAAACAGCACCGTCTATCAAGAACAACTGAATCGCTGATGTGTGGGCTGATGCAGACTTTTTAATGTTGTTTTTGCGCGCTTTTATTGCAGAATATTTTGGGTTAATTTCCCTTTAATTCCCTTTGAGACACTTTTTGCTTAATGCTTAATAACAGATCATTACAGAACAGTGTTACTGACTTTAGCTCATGCACACACCTGCACAACTGCACGATTAAAGGTGAACCTTTGTATTTAAATTTTTTACAGAAATGATGATAAAGTCCAGGCTGATGGCTCCATGTTTACTTCTCTTTCTGTTTATCAGAAAATTGAGGATCAAATAAGAAACTGAAGGTCGCACAGCCCCAGTTTTCACGCTGTCTCTGAAGGTTTGATGATTTATCAGCTGATTAGTCTTTTATGATCATGCGGACACTCCCTCGCCATCGGCCACTAACAACGAAAAGGCGGCTGAGATTGGTTAATTGGGCGGCTGAGGGTCGAGGCCTCTGAAGTAACGGCTGATCTGAGGTTAAAAAAGCGACACAGATTTTTATTAGAAAAGAAAATCAGATTGACCACATCACTGAACAGCTCTGTCACATACTTATGGCAAACTCATTTGTCTTGATTGTGGTTTTGTATCTTTTTAATGTGATGTTTTTGCTTTGCTGTGTGTTTGGTTAAAGAATAAAATGAAAATCGGATTACTTTAGTCACTCATATTTACTTATTTAGTCCTTGGATGTGCTTTAAGGCTCAAACTGGCCCTTTAAACTGAACACAGCTCCTTGTTTCTCCCACAGAAACTTCTCGATTCCTTTAGGATGTCGTCAGCTGCATCTTGACTAACTGACCTCTCAAAGCGTCCTCACGGTGAAGTATAAAGATGGAGAGTACATACAAACCATTTGCTGCAGCCTTGAAACGCAGAGCAGGCGATTAAGTTTTCACTGCAGCTCTTAGCGTTTTCTCTCTGCAGCGGTCTGTTTCTGACACACAGCACTGCCAGATGGCTGGGAGTCATTATGGCTGTCGCACTCAATATCTACCTGCGTCCATCTCTGCCCAACGCCACTGTACAGAGGCCCCCGTGCTCCCCCAGGCTCGGCCAACGAAAACACCCACCCTGGGTGTTTGGGGTTTAACGCTCGCTCAGTGATGGGCGAGTTTCTGCCATGCTGGTCCAGTTGGACACCACGAGATGAAGAAACCAGGAGGGACTCGCTGATGGACAAAAATAAATGAGGAAGGCGACAGCAGATCTGAGCAAGCGGCGATGCAGCGCAAAAATCTAGACCCTGCACATCTGCAGCCTCAGTGGGGAACATTTAATACGTTAACTGACACATCTGCACGAATACAGTGTTCACTCATCTTCTCTTATTTTAAAACGTTTCAAAACACCCTAACACTTATATTTGTAAGATGAAAGATGTATGTTTGGACCAACAGAACCTCCCTCGGTGATCACAGGAACCCCATAAACAACCACTTAAACCTACATCCACATAAAGACCACTCGAGCCTCTTCAGTGACTCCATCAAGGCCAAATCATGAATTCCAGCAGCTCGTCAGAGATTCAATTCAATTCAATTCAATTTTATTTATATAGCGCCAAATCGCAACATAAGTCGCCTCAAGGCGCTTCATAGATACAGATAAAAAAACCCAACAATCATATGACCCCCTATGAGCAAGCACTTTGGCAACAGTGGGAAGGAAAAACTCCCTTTTAACAGGAAGAAACCTCCGGCAG
>NW_005187480.1:284202-325302 GCF_000239375.1 Pundamilia nyererei | reverse complement strand
GTCAGAGGCCATAAGAAGATCATTTGTAACCTTCACTAAAGCTGTTTCTGTGCTGTGATGAGCTCTGAAACCTGACTGAAACTCTTCAAATAAACCAGAGATCCTGAAGCTTCATAAGAGACCTCTCAGCCATGTGGCAAAACATGAAGGAGTCACAAAAAGTCTGTTTGCTCATGCACATGGATGGAAATCCTCACGTTTTTGTTTTTCTTTTCCTTGGTCAACACAGTTTTATAACTAAAATGAAGGAATTTTCTTGTCTTCACCCATATATTTGAAATCTTCAAGGGACTAATTCATGTGAGCTTTAAAAAGTGGCGAACATTTTATTTTAGCCCGAACGGAAAATTATATTCTAACTGTTTCTGTACCACCTCCAAGAAATCAACACATTAACCTCATGACTTACCGATGATCTCTGAAAATTAAGAAGTACATAGAAAGAACTGTAATACCTCACCAGTATTTACTAGAACATTGTCAGTGTTGATCAGATCAAATCCAAATTACTTTATCACTTAAATCTTTTCCTTTTCTTTCTGTGACAGATTCAGAAGTGTTTTGTAAGCCGTTGTTTCGCCACCAGCATCCTGAACAGTTCTGGTTCTTCTTGGCAGCGATTCTCCAAACTTAAAGATTAATCATAATTCAATAATATAAACAACATGAAATATTATGACAGTGAAATAATTCAGAATGAAGAAACCTGCCAAATAGCTGCAAACTGTTAAATCAAATTCTGATCCTGGACAGCACGGAGGATACAGCTGAGGTTGTGCAATAACTGTCTATTTATTATTTTAATAATAGCAAGAAAATTATATTTTTATCTGTATCTGAATCTGCATCAAATAAAATACAGTGACAGATAACAAGATGATATAACATGAGCCAGATTTTATTTTCAGTCAGTGCACAGTTCATGAGAAAATAGTAAAAGACACAAAAACAACTCTATGTTAAGAAATACTTATAAAAAAATCTGGATCTGAATCAAAAACTAATCAATTATATTTGGCTCAAATTCAACTTTCCTACAAATATCAGTTATGGAGCCAACAAACAGATAAACAAAGAGGAACAAGAACATCATGACAGCAAAATCAGGTCAATATAAAGAATGTTTATTTCTAATTCTTTAACTTAAAGAACCGGAGGCATGAAGCCAAGAAACACCAAGCAGCACTTAAGAATGATCTGTAGCAGCAGATGCTTGGTTTCTTCAGATTTCTTGATGATTATGATGGTGGTGCTGCGAGCTAGGTGCACAGTATTACAGATAAACAGGTACAAAGCCGCCACCTACAGATCTGCAAACTGTGCAAGCTGCTGGCAGACACAATGAGAGGATATTTATTAACGAGTGTCTAAAGTGTTGTTATTGATGCTCACTAGGAATTCTCAGGAGCAACCTCTTGCTGTCCCCCCTAGTTTGAAATAAACTGTGTTAATGTGCAAGCAGTAAAATATAATTCTGAAACAGGTTATCTAACCCTTCTCCTTGTTAACCATACATGCAACCATACATGTGTCAGTTTGTCCACTTACTGACTGGAGTTCCCTCGTGGGGCTGCCACTGAAAGAAGAAAACTTAAACTGTACTACACCAGCAGAAACACTTTCATTTAGGCATTAATTTAATGGTAAGCACAGTTTAGAAAACAGTCAGATCTTCTTGTCTCCCAATATTGGGCAGTGAAACTGATCATCATTAACTGATTAACTATATAATTCTTTTTCAGTACTCAAACCTGTTGACAGTACAAACTACAGAGCTTTTCCTGTTGTTTTCAAACTTGTGAACACCGAGTTAATTAGCACCTTCATGTAATCACCTAGCTTGATTGTTGATGTTAGCATAGGTGAAACCAGGTAAGTACAAGACATTCAGGGTATGTTGAACAATCAAACAAAGCCTACTAGAGAAACACCTAAAGCACAGTTTATCTAGAACCTTTTAAAAAGCAGTGTCAGGCACCCAAGTTATCACTATGCCCAAAGGACTACAAGAGCCACCTGACTGACTACATAAAGGCCAGCTGAGGACACAGAGAACCTCTCCAGGGGAACTGGAACTTCAAAAGAGTGGTCTACAACCAGTTAAAGACTTGTGGAACCTCCTCAATGATGGGTACACGAAGTTCTTGTTGAACCATTTTAGTGACCCTTTTTTGTAGAACCTTTAAAAAATAAGTTACAAACCTTCTAAAGGACACCTCTGCCCATTCAATCGATTGCAAAGCCCAGCTAAGGAGCAACAGAGGCATTTAAATGATGACATAAGGGAAATCTAAGACACCAAAAAGCTTTATGAAGTCCTTGTGGAAACTTTTTAGTTACCCCTTTAGTCTTTGTAGAATCTTTGAAAGGAAGATACAAACCTTCTAAAATTCATCCAGTGGATTGGTAACCCAACTAAGGACCATTAGAGCCACCCAAGTGACGACATAATGGCTAACTAATGAGATGTAGATCCTCTCCAGAGCTAATGGAACTTCCCAAAGGCCTTCTACAGACTCTTGGAACCTCTTCATCGATGGCTAGAACCTTGTGAAGCAGAAAGATCATGCGATGCTTTAATACAGACACCTGAACCACACATATTTAGGCAACCTTAAGCTCTTAATAACCACCAGGCCATTGGCAAACCACATCAGGGTATGGTTAGGTTCCATTTTAGCCACACACTAAATAATAATGTATACTTCATTGATCCCCGTGGGGAAATTACCTTTTTTTTTCTCTGCATTTGACACATTCACTCAGTGAAGCAGTGGGCAGCCACTAAGCAGGCACTCGAGGAGCAGTGTGTAGGGACGGGACCTTACTCAGGGGTACCTCAGAGTAGCGGTTCAGTGGATTCGAACTCCCAACCTTCCGATCATGGGGCGACCACTCTACCTACTGAACTATCCCTGCCCTATGAATACCTAAAGAAGCATTAAAAACCTGACCTGGAACATATTATTGTTAAAAGCAAACTTCTGTCATGAATTTTGGCCAAGCAATTAAATTCAAATCAATTCAATTTTATTTATACAGCGCCAAATCACAACAACAGTCGCCTCAAGGCGCTTTATATTGTAAGGTAGACCTTACAATAATACATACAGAGAAAAACCCAACAATCATATGACCCCCTATGAGCAAGCACTTTGTGACAGTGGGAAGGAAAAACTCCCTTTTAACAGGAAGAAACCTCAGGCAGTACCGGGCTCAGGGAGGGGCGGGGCCATCTGCTGCGACCGGCTGGGGTGAGAGAAGGAAGACAGGATAAAAGACATGCTGTGGAAGAGAGACAGAGGTTAATAACAAGTGAATAACAAATAAAAACAAGGGGGTTGATGAAAACCCAAAACCAACACCAGTCTGGTCACCAGCAGCTCAGTAGAAGTTAACAGGATACAGAAACGGTGAGACTCCCGTGCTTTCACCGCCCTCCATCCACCTTGACCTCCTCCTTTACAAGCACAAACATCTCTGAGACAGTTTGGTTTCCTGTGAATGTGGTTTAATCAGACAAAGTTGTTTTGTAGAGTTTAAAGGGAGAACTTGTCTTCAGATGCAAAGAACTCACCAGAATTTCAGTGTGCTGTAACAATCATGAAATACAGCGTTCAAAAGTGACACGTTCAATAAAATGTGTTTTCGCATCTGTGACAGATGTGCGAAGCTTCAAATGATGCTGCAAGTTTCTGCTAAACGTGTTTATTCTGCAGAGCATTAAGACTTTATTCCTTTCTGTTCATCATTCTCATTATCTGCAGAACATACACGCTCGATGAGTATTTACACATTAGTGGGAAAAAAACTTTATATTCTGCTAAATTATGCAGAGATTTTGCTAAAGGCCTTTTTTCTGGAGTTGGTTAGAGTTCGTGATGCAAGACTTTCAGCTCCTTACAGCGCTGAGGTCAGTCGGAGCAGATTTACCTCGGCTGCGAGCACCCCAAAAACTTTCAACGCCTGTTTTACTCTGAAAAGAAACCTCACTCTCATTTATTTTGGAGAGGGAGCAGAGAGGACGCCCTGCCTTTTGTTTCCCAGCAGCCCCATCTGTCATCTATAATTCATAATGTTTAATGGGCGGCTGATATTTTGGGGAAACGCCATTTGCAGAAATCAATGGAACAAATAATGAGCAGCTGATGTTAATGCTGCTGCTCAGACCTGAAATCCTCACTGACAGGAAGAAGGGAAAAAAACAGTCAAAAGCAGGCAGGAAAGGTGTTGGAAAGCAGCCGGATAATCTGATCTGAGTCCAAATTTAAGGCTGATTAATAAATAAATAATGTGCCCCCAACAAAAAATGAATTATTCAGTCGTTCAGCCGTCAAAAAAAATCCTAATAAATGTTGGCCCACATATTGAGATGCACATTTCGGGCATCTAATGACCTGAATCTAAATGGTCGGCCGTGGACTTGGATGAATTTTAAGTGTGTGTGCGTTTAAAGTGTGTTTGTGTGTGTTTTAAATGTGTGAGTACTCAATCATCAGTGTGAATATTTAAGGGGAAAGCAGGCGCTGACCTCTTTTCTTTCGTTTTACTGCTGAGTTCAGTCAGTTTTGGCTGAATTACACTTAAATGTAATCTCAGTTTAACATTTAAAACACTGATAGCGACGCCCGTAAATCGATCATTTTATCAGCAAACATCAGATACTCTGCAGCTGAGTTTGACACATTATGTTTCCCTCTTATCTGGACAGCTGACACATTTTTTTTTAACCACATAATTCGATTTCTCTTATGTTTCAAGTCTCTCGAAAATGTTTCACAATAAAAGGAAATCTTAAAATAGATCTGTTCTGCTTATTCCCCCATCTATGTTTTCATTCTTGGACTCTACTACAGCAGCTTTGCATCATTCTTATGAGTGATGAGTGTTCATTATGTTGTTCTATGAAATCAGTTTAAGGCAGTTTAAGGACTTTACTCTGAAAATCAGCTCGATGAACAAACAAAAAGTCTCTGACGAATTAAAGAAGACGCTGAGACACTCAATGAGGAGAAGAGGAATATAAATACACTGATCTGATGAACCTGAGGTGAACCTAATAGCGAGGTGCAGACAATCTACAAAAGGAGAGAAAACAAAAAGAAAATTACCAAATTAAAACAGGAAATGGCCAACACAAAACTCACGTGGAGGAAATAACAATAACAATCTTTATTTATAACATGACTCCAAGTTTTCTTCAATTTGACCTGAAACCAGTGACTAGTTTACTAGCTTGCAGACGGTCAGAGAGCCAGGATATCGGGCGCCATTTTCCCACAGAAGTCCTTTCAAAACCAGAGCTATCGCCCCCTGCTGGTCATTTAAAAATAATGCCGATTTTAAGCACTTTTAAAAACTGAAAGCTACGTCCATATTTTATACTGTCTATGATGAACGAATGCAGGCTTAATCTTCAAGTCACTAACCCTTCATTTAAGACCAGAGCTGTATATTTTTAATCAGAAAATATTTCCTGAAGTGTTTTTACAGGAATTGGGCTGTTGGTGTGACAAGGAAATGTGTATTTTTTTTAAATAGTATAAGCTTCGACTTTATCGCAATTTTTTGGTAATTATTTGATAATTAGCCATCTAATTTTGACAGTCATAATTTTCCAGTTTAACTGCTCTGGGAGTTTCTGCACAAAATATCTGAAATACAGCACATCTGCAAACCAGATGTTCAGATTTAGTTTGAAACAGAAGTTTCCTGATTATGGTGACTTCTCTGTGGTTTGTTATTGATAAAAGTATCACAGAGTCATTCAATTTAAACAGGAACATTTGAGAATATCTGTCACAGACAAAGGAAACAGCAGGTGTATGAGAACACAAAGAAAGACATTTAAAAAGTAATAATTGCCCCCACTTGGTGACCTGCAGCACTGGCCTCCATTTAGGCTTCAGAATGGTATGCCCGGGAATTTAAGGTTGGGTTTTGCCCACGGACACTGGGTTAGTAGATAACCTGCTCTACCTCTGGGAACCATCTGCACCTTAAAATGATCACAAAATGAGTACAAAGAGATGCATTTTCTACAAATACAGAAAAATAAAATGAACTCACACTGTTGAGTGCCTGTGGGCATTTTACACATCTGATCAGGGATCCGCTGTCCCTGATATTGTACACGTTTATACATAACTACTTCATGTCTGCTGTATTTAAACAGTCGGCTCAGCAGTGATGGGCCTTCAGGCCTTCCAGCCCTCACCTGGGGCTCGAAACCTCCAGGAGTCAGTTTGAGGAGGAGGAGTGAGCTGACTCAGGTTTCAGGACTGCTGTGGCTGTGAGAGTAGCTGCTCAGGAATCTGGATCGAAACCCGGTCTTGTTTTCATGTGTCAGCAGTCACGGAGCTGGCTGTGTTATTTCGCCGGAGGGCACTTGGAGTCTCTTTAGCCTTAAAGTGGGTCTGGAAAGCGTCCCGGAGTCCAGAACCATAAACACATTAAGGAAGGCACACGGCTGCCTCTCGACCATTTCACGCTTCACGTCCACAGTTCTGCTTGAGTTTTTGTTGGAAGTCTCTCTGCAGCCCTCTGGCTCCTGATGCTGGACCTCCTTTCTCCTCCTTTCTCCTCCATGCCCCCTCCTCGCTCTCCTGACTAACACAGCATTAGTGGCAATTTGTGAAATCCTGAATGTTATGTGACGTTTCATTTTATAGTTTCTTAATCAGATGCTGCTCAGATGTGAATTACTGGAAAATTACAAAAAACATCCTGGAGAGTTTGGATCCAGTCATTGAGAAACAGGGTGTTTCAGTGAAGTTTAGGAAAAAGATGTTTTATTTCGGGGGAAACACTTCATAGTCAAGGTTTAAATGCATTTAAATAGATTACTGTGCTGGGAGTTTGAAAATGATCTGTTTCCTTCTTCAAGCTGTGCACACAACACATTTTTAGGTGTCTTTAATTATAAAGCTGTTCAACTTCATAAGGTACAAATCTGATAAATGTTTGATTTTCTAACCAATAAGTCATAGTTTCTAAACACAAAATAATCCCAGTCCATTATTAAGGTTTCACTTTATCACATATTTAAACACTTACTGCTGATCTATGAACTGACTGTGATCTGATGTAAAATAAAATCTTTGCCCACATGCCCTTAACATCCTGTAGAATGATTTGGATATGAAGGACTCAGAGGAAAAAACCCAAAACATGTGAGGTTTATGTCCCAGAGCTCTTTAGTGCCATCTCTCCTCTGCTTCCAGTGTCAAAAGAGCGCTACACTAGCTAACACTGGCTTACAAATGGACTAGACTAATCACTGACATCACTAAATGACTGGCTCCCAGCACGAATAGACTCTAACTCCAAGAGGCCTTACACTGATATGGTTTCACAGAGGATTTAGATACAGACAACATTAAAGAGCAAGCTAAGGCTAACCAGCTAGCTATTAGGTTTGGTATCAAGTTTGTCTTTGTTAGGAGCTAATGTTTAGTTTTTCTAATTAAGCCTGTCTGACTAACTGATTCAGACTTCAGATTTAGCCATCTGAAAAACTCGTAGTGAAATATGTCATGTCAGCTAATCTCATAACTGGCCACTTTAATATTAATCTATTAGCTAATGTTACAAATTAACCATAACCAGACTGCTATAGATAATTTTCCGTTAGCTAGCGAACTGTATCTTGGTGGCTAAAATTATCACTAGCAAAATTACATCTGAGTATAAATTTTACTTGGTTAGAATTGTTGAAATTAATTCACCAGTTATGATACTAATGTGTAAAAGCACTGATTTTAGTTCATCATATAATGTCACAAAGCAACGATAGCAAGCTAGGTCGGATAGCCAACTGTAACTAGTGTGCCTGATATTGGTAGCTTTGTTAGTTTGTTGTCATCGTATTGATACTCAGGTATACTTTGCTGGTTTCTCAGCTGTAATGAAAACCTGACACTTAGTATAGACTACAACAGAGCAACTAGCAGTGAAGGGCAGCCTACATTGGTCTCATCATTTTGGCTGATGCTAGCTTGCACATTGAGGATGTGTAGGAAAATGATGAGACTTAATAATGCATGATTATGGCACATAAGAGCTGTCCTTTGACCTTGATATTATGATGATAAAATCATACCTGATTTTCCCTTTTATTTATATTATATTTATATTTTAAAATTTTTGATCTGTGCACATGTGCAGAGGAGGGATAGTGGATTTGAACAAAGGATATTGAAGATGGAGCTGCCAGGCAAGAGGAGAAGGGGAAGATCTCAGAGAAATTTAATGGATGTAGGGAAGGAGAATCAACAGTGGTGACCCCTAACTGGCTAGTCAAAAGAACAAGAAGTAGATATTTTTTTCTAGCTTCCACGATCTGTAATGAGTGAAACACAACAACAAAAAACCCTCTTCAGCTGTCGCATTTAAGAAACAGAACGTTTCTTTCAGTCCCAGCTGTCAATCTCAGAGTTTTCTCAGAGGTCTTCAGGGGAAAAGCTCTGACTTTAATCCTGCTGTCAATCTCATTGTGGTGGTGGGGGTCGTGGGGTCGCCTCTACAGGATTGTCTAACCTTTGTCCAAAGAGAGGACGGGGGGGGGGGGACCAGCACGTTAATTCCTCTATTGACAGATGTCCAATCAGGGTGCCCGACTACGATTTGTCCTGCATGTTAACGAGCTGCACGCAGTCAATAAAAGTCACACATTGACTGTAGAAACCAACCAGTGAAAAGACACAACTTGAGTTAACCTATTTTTCAGCGTTCATTCTGAATCACTACCTTTAATATTTTGGAATAATTTAATTCAGTTCAGTTTTATTTATATAGTGCTGTCACAGCAACAGTCATCCGAAGGCACTTGTAAGGTAAAGACTCTACAATAGTGATAAGTGGTTGGATTGGCTGATGATGCCTGAAATCTCAGTTACCAATAGATTTTTCAGTTTGCTTTACATAAAAAACAAAAATGGAGGGGTCACCAATCATCCAATCAGAAAGAGCCACACAGATGTGTGACCTCTATAAGACGCTGCTGATTGGATAACTGACTAAGACCCACATTGTGGCATTTATGAAGGCTATGGCTGTGTCCCAATCCAGCGACCACACGCTTCGTAGTGTGCATTTGGAGACCGATTCCAAATTCGAAGTATACTCCAAATGCGGTTGACAAATTTCATTTCATTTCATTTCCCCAAATTTGAAGTGTGGTCCGGTGTAGACTTCGTGGTCCCATAAATCCCACAATTCATGGCGTGGCGGTGTGGATATTTTGTTCGGAAAAAAACGGCGGATGCCTGAAGCGGGGCGGCCGAAGAGTAAACTGTCAAAAATAAGTACTGAATATTATGTCACTTATCTATGTGCGAATGTTTAATAATGAAGAACATTAAAACGTGAATGTTGGCCACATGTCGGCAAGTTATGTGACATTAGTGATGTTTGTACTTCCAGCGTCAGCTTGGTTTTAAAGCCTTTAAATTATACGCCGTTCAATAGTCGACCTTAATCTTACAGAGAATGAGATGATTTTATGGATAATTAAAGTCAGTCATATATCCACAAACACAACAAGCTGAAAGTCAGTGATGCTGCTCGGTTTGCAGTCCTGAATATCACGGCACAAGCAGGATTCACTGCACTGTTAATGTTAGCTATGTTATATTGCTGCCTCTGTTCGGTGGTGTCGAGCCAAACGGACTTTAACGTGTGTTTGAATGAGCTGACGGTTCACTCGTTAAGCTGAAAGAAAGATGTGTCCACTGTACCATCTGGGAATTCTTCTTGTTTAGCACTTGTAATAACAAACACTAAATCCTCCTTCACTTGTGCTGTTTTGTAGCAGTGTATACACCTGAGACTGTCACCTGTCTGTCTGTCCTGCACTCTCTCTCTGGTTCTTTCTCTCTGATTGTGTAATAAAAGTAATGGTAAATGGACTGATTCTTATATAGCGCTTTTCTACTCTCCTGGAGTACTCAAAGCACTCTATACAACATGCCTCATTCACACCCACTCATACAAGCACTTCTAAACTACATTCACACACATTCATACTCTGATGAACGCATCGGAGGGCAACTTTGGGTTAGTATCTTGCCCAAGGATATTTGGCATGCAGACTGGGGGCGCCAAGGATCGAACCACCAACCTTCTGATCAGTAGCTGATCTGCTCTACGACCTGAGCAACAGCCACCCCACCCAAAGTATGAACATGTATTTATAAGTTACACTTGTGTTTGAATCCTGCAGCTTATCACACATTTGATTTCCATGTGTGACAACTGCAAGTGTCCAGAGTGAGGACAGACTCAGGGACCCACTGCTACACATCATCTGTGAGGCTTTGCACCCCTGATGATCCACCAGGACAAACTCAGCAGTGTGTGAGGAAGAGGAAGAGCCAGCAGCAGTTGACAGATGGAGAGAATAGACAGACTGTTCCCTGTCTGTGAAGGACTGCTAGAAAAGTTTAAAATCACTAATTGTCTGCCCTGAATCAGTCTTATTAGGTAATGTTCAAATAATTTTACCATTCCAGTGTTTTCAGTGTGGGAGAAAGTACTCAGGGCCTTCAGGTTACACACTATGAAAGGCAGCAATAAGTTTAATATTCAGAAACCTAAAGTATGTATCAGCAGCAAGAATGGAGCAAAAATAAATGTTTGTTTCAGTTCTATGAAGCTTTGAGTATTTTGGATTAGTAGCACTGCTGTGTTTGTTGCATCATATTGCTGTAATTGTTTATATGCTTTATATATTCTGAGGTAAGTTGATCTATAGTGTTACATCATATTCTATAAGGATGTTATGTGTTTGTGTACTTTCTGCCCAGTTTGACCCATTTAGCAGAAGTCAGCCTGTTTAAGGCTCTGATATCTATTCTGTATGACTTAAAGCAGTTATGACATGGTCTGATTTTCTCACCCAATAAAGGAATATTTAATATATCAGCCTACTCTTCATTTTATCAGACACAGTTATCACAGCTCGTACATTTTCTTTTCCTTAGGCCTCCAACTCTCCCTCATCCAACGCCTACAATTAGTCCAGAATGCCGCAGCACGCCTTTTAAGCGGCACTAGAAGACAGGATCATATCACTCCTATTCTAGCTAACCTCCATTGGCTTCCTGTCAAGTACCGTATTGTTTTAAAAATTCTTCTATACACTTTTAAAATCTTAAATAACTTGGCACCCAGTTATTTGACTGACCTTCTTAATTTATATATCCCTACAAGGGCACTCAGATCCTCTAATCAGGGGCTCCTAATGCAACCAATGTCTCGACTAAAGACGAAGGGGGATCGTGCCTTTGCTTTTGCTGCACCAAAACTGTGGAACAGCCTGCCGGTTGATGTCCGTGTGTCGGAAACTATTCAATCTTTCAAATCACGGTTAAAAACCCATTTGTTTAAGCTTGCCTTTCAAACTACTTAGCTTAATTTCTTCCCGGTTCATGCTTGTTGCAATAGTACCATCCTATAACTGTATTTCTTTGTTGTTAATTTTTTTCTTTTGCTGTAAACCTGCAAGTATGGCTCGTCTGTGAAGCACTTTGTTGTACCTGTGACTTTTAAATGTGCTATAGAAATAAAATTGAAATTGAAAATTACACATATATGTAAGCACTGAGCCAAATTAAGTAATGCCAACATAATAAAAGAACAATATTTGTCTCTTATATATAATACATCTGTATATACACTGTCAAAGATACTTGTCTTTGAGTGAAGATTTAAGGTGATAGGACATTTAAATAAATGCAACTTGAGTCTTTACTGAAGCTCAGTATTTGACACAGAGTTCAAGCTCACTGCTGTAATAACTAATAATAATCTGACAATAACTTTAATATTGGCCATATTATATTTACATTGCCAAAGTGAGATGAATTTAGTCCCATGAACAACATTAGCTAATTGTTATTTACTAACTAATCTTGAAATGACTGTTCAGTACAGAAATGAAGCCCAACAATCATGTTTTACAGTCCTGTTGAAAATGAACGAACAAAAAAACATTTTTTCTCCTTCAGTTCTGTCAAACAATGCTGTATGAAACATTTCTCATGTTAGTACAATGGTTGCTAGGCAATATGAGCAGTGTGAGGAAGGCCATACCATCCCATTTCACAAGCCTCTCACTTCCGCACTTCTTGTACTTCGTAGTACCCGCCGTACACAGTCCGTGAACTGCGCGCACTACTAAGCGTGCGGTTGCTGGATTGGGACAGCCTACGAGTCACCTTGTTTGCATCTAAGTGGATTCTGATGAGAACTAAAGTTATATGAGTTTTTTTTCTTTCACCATAAACACATACGTATGTCACTGAATTAAGGTTCACACTGACCTACCTAAAGGTACATTAAAAATGGATCGAATCTTCTAAAATGACCTCAACTATCAGAAGAATGTGAAGAAACAACAGCTATGATTTCATGCCCAGCACATGTATTTATTGTGCTTTAGCAATATCACATAAAAGTGAACACAAGCTAGGTTGTAATCTTAAGTAATACCACTTTGAACCACAAGATGGTGAAGTGAGGAAGTTATTCAAGCTAGTGTTGTCTAAACATTTGCACAGAATCTGTGTTAACATCTTAAGCAGGTAACTTACCTAATGGCTTTAAGACCAGAGATGGGCAGTAACGCGTTAATCCGATTACTTTTTTCAAGTAACGAGTAAAGTAAGGGAATACTATTGCGAAAACGGTAATTAGATTACCGTTAGTGATGGGATTTCCGGCTCTTTTTAGAGATCCGGCTCTTTCGGTTCGGATCACTAAAAAGAGCCGGCTCTTTCGGCTCTGAACCGGCTCTTCATGTTGTTTTGTTGCTTTAATTAATTTATTATTAACAATAATATAAAATTATGCACAAAAGGAATTACTAACGTAAAAAAAAGTGGTTTTATTTATATATGTTTATATATAAATATATGCGGTGGCCCTTAGAGACAAAACACGTACAAACTCCAAAACACATTTCTAGCATGAACTGAACTTCCAAAGCAGAGCTACTAGATCACTTAAATTACACAATTGAAAGCATGTGTGTATTGTTTGTGTATTTATACTCAGGCACTCATATATATTCAAATAATTTAAAAAAAAGTTCATTTACCTGTTACTACCACACACCAAATCCGGTCGTTGGTACTTGCTAGCTTGTGTAGCCACAAGATAACAAAAGCTCAACACTGCACCCAGCATCCCCCATATGGAAAAGATATATATAAATCTTATAAAGTTTGTATCTGTCTTGTGTGAAACTTGTATGAAAAGCATATAAGAATGAAAACAGATATAAGATCCCTTGAAAAATTATATAATGAAACTTGTATGTTTTGGATACTTACTAAAACAATGTATGAAAGTAATGAGAAAGTGGCCACTTTCATGAGTAATCACATATAATTTTTACTATTTCTTTTCCATATGGGCATGGAGCACTTCTGTTGTCTTTTGTACATGTTTTGAGTTTTTATGTGCTTCTGAGTTTTTACGTGCTTCAGAGTTTGTACATGTTTTGGAGTTTTTACGTGTTTTGGAGTTTGTACGTGTTTTTACGTGCTTTGGAGTTCGTACGTGATTTGAAGTTTGTATGTGCTTTGTCTCTAGGGGCCACCGTAAATATACTTTTATTTATTTACTCCACATAAAATGTAATAAATAAATCATATAATACAAAAATCAACTATTCACATTTCAAATTTTAACTATTTAAATTTTCAGCTTTTTCCTTTTACAAATTTAAAGTGAAAACAACACAAAACACTGCAAATCACAACGCAATTAAATATAAATTATAATATGAAAACAAAAAGAACATCTGTCATATGGGCCCGCATGAATAAACTTTCTGAATCCTTTATCATCTGCAACCGAAAATAGTTGTGGATGATTACTATACCTTTCTAATGTGAAGTTGTTGTCCCTGGCTCTCTTTCTCTCTCTCTCCCTCCTGCTCTGTTCCTGTGCTACTGCGAGTGTAACTACCGCCCCGCCCCCCTCTGCCCAGCGTAAACCCCAAGGCTAGCGTGCAGAGTGAAGCGGAAGAAAAGTGCGAGAGAGGGTGAGAGAAAGAAAAAAAAAAAACCCTCGTGACGGCTCGAGATAAGGAGCTCGCGTCGTTCACGGTAAAGAGTCGGCTCTAAGAGCCATTTCGTTCGCGAACGACCCATCACTAGTTTGTACGTGCTTCAGGGTTTTTACGTGCTTTGGAGTTTTTACGTGTTTTGCAGTTTTTACGTTCTTCAGGGTTTGTACATGGTTAGGAGTTCATACGTGTTTTGGAGTTTGTACGTGCTTCTGAGTTTGTAAGTGCCTTGGGGATTGTACGCATTTTGGAGTTTTTACGTGCTTTGGAGTTTTTACATGTTTTGGAGTTTTTACGTGCTTCAGGGTTTGTACATACTTAGGAGTTTGTATGTGTTTTGGAGTTCGTACGTGTTTTGGAGTTTGTACGTGCTTCTGAGTTTGTTTAGCGGAAAAAAGGGCGAGAGAGAGGGTGAGAGAAAGAAAAAAAAACCCTCACGGTCCGGCTCGCGTCGTTCACTTCAAAGAGTCGGCTCTAAGAGCCGTTTCGTTCGCGAACGACACATCACTATAAAATACTTCTCTTTTTGATTGTGTTCGTCTCTGTTCATGTCCCTCCTGTTTCCTGTCAGAAATAAGTCTCATAGTATACATAGTGCTGCCATTCCCCTCATTTGGAACAGCTTGGTTCAACAGTTGCGGGAATATGAAGAGACTTCCTCTTATTTCACAATAACATTTTAAAAAGTCATATTTATGTATCTGCAGTCACTCTCTCACAGTATTTCTTGATTCATAGATTCAGTCAGGTACATTGTTACATAATAATAGATCTGCATAATGTCTGTCTTCTCTGCTTGAAAAATAGATCTGGATCTCAGTGAGACAGCCTGTTTAAATAAATAAAATAATAATAATTTGCATAATGACATGACACGTGCTCCCTCATTTAAAAAACAACAACATTTAAATACTTTATTTTTATCTAAACTTCATCTTCATTAATTGCTTCAAAAACTCACTACTTTCACAACAAATGTGTTTTTAGATGGAAGAAGAGCCAGCAGATTAAACGCCACAGTGCACAGGAAGTCTTTTTTTCATTCTGTTTTAACTTTTAGTGATGAAAAGATTGATTAACAGAGCAGAAATCTGCCATTTCAAAAGAACATTAAGAAATGTGTAGAGAAAAAATGGGACCATGTGAATAATATTTTATGTTTAAACAGAACTTTTGTTTCCAAAGTTACGTTTGACTGAAACACAAGAAAAAAGTTTGTATTTATGAGCGAAAACCACCAAACCAGATGGACCTGTGCAGGCTGTGAAATCAGTTAGGATCATGTAAATATTACAGTGGTCAGATTTTTCTAAAGACGGCCCCTCCACCACCTCCCCATCTGCAGATTCCAGCTCCGTCAATATGAACTTCCTGCACTAACCCTGTTTCTTCACCAGCAGAAGATTTCCTGCCAGTTTTCTGACTCTAACCCTCATTTGGCTGCTGGATCAGAACTAGTCAGAGGAATGTCTGCCACGTTTCTTTCTTTTTTTTTCTCTTCCCAGGAATCGTTTCATGTGGCGAGCCTCCTGCCTGCTCCCTGATCCAGTTTACTGCTTTTCCCATGACATGTTTCCTGACAAGTTTCCCTGTGTGGTTGCAGACGCTGCCAGCATGTGAAGGACGGAGCTTCAGAGCTGAACGAGGCCTCCACGTCCAGGAAAAAGACTCTGAAGTGTTCGGATCTCAGTGTTTTTATTATGGCCGAAACACGACAAAAATTAGAATAAAGCATTTTCATTCTTAAGGACACGAAATATAGGATTTCCCTTCTGTTTCTCGTTATACTAACTGATATTTATCACTTGGCCTCAAGCACACAGAAACTTTCCTGATTTTGTTTTTACAACTAAACAAAATAAAAGGCAAATTTTCAGCAACATATTTTATATATAGTCATGGCCAGTAAAACAGCCATCATTGGAGTGATGTCACAACTGGGTTTTTGGAAATAACATGGGACCTAAAAATTAACCTAGTGGCACACCAAAGGTTTTTAAATTTCACAATGATATTATGTTGTCATGGTTTGGGTTTTTTGTTCTTTTGTAATTCATTTATCAACACTGAGGCTGAAAAACCAAGTAACCAAGAGGCACCAAAAGCTGCAGCGCTTTACAATTCCACTATTCATTCACTGTCACATTCACACACTGGTGGAGGCAAGCTACAGTTGTAGCCACAGCTGCCCTGGGGCAGACTGACAGAAGCGAGGCTGCCATATCGCGCCATCGGCCCCTCTGGCCATCACCAGTAGACGGTAGAGTGTAGTGTCTTGCCCAAGGACACAACGACCAGAACCGAAAGAGCTGGGGATCGGTAACCGGCAACCTGCCAGTTACAAGAAATGAACATGTTTACAGCCTGATTCAAAACTGCTTGATCTCTATAGGTAATTTAATCCATCATAACAACTGTACCACTGAGAATGTTTTTATAACTCACCTGTTTAATTGTATTAAGTCTTAAAGTTTGCATCATTGGCGGCGTGGCCTCTTTTACTTAGAGGTGAAAGGGGGACACACGTTGGTGTAGCTGCTAGCTGTCTGCAAGGCTTCACCTCAGCCCATTGAAATCCCTGGACTGGCCCTCTGGACTGTATTTGTGCTGTTGGAGCCTTTTGGGGAATTTTTAATCACCAATAATTTGGCTGTTGTGAGGTTAATGTACTAACAGACCATCCGAGAAGGCTGTGTTCCATTTTTGGTGAAATTCTAGGATTTTATGTAGCTAATGTAGCTGATAACACCTTCTCATCCAAATATGGTCACTTCCACAAAACAACACGTTGAGGAAAATAGTTGGAACAAATCAAGTGTTTGTTTTTACATCTAAGCTGCTCAACATAAAGAAAAACCTGAGGGGGGGATTAAATAAACTTAATTCCTTTTCATGCTGTGGTTTCCTCAGTGACTGAAAAACATGGAAATTAATAAAAACATGAGGACTAATGTGCTGCTTTCAGCCAAACATCTCAATTAGCAGATGAATATAAAGGCCAGAAAACTTGTGAGCGATCTGTTGGATGCTCCTTACCAGTTTCCTTTTGTTCATATTAACGCACATAGGTGGTTGTGTCAGAGTGAAACAAAGAAAAAATAAAGACGGTAACCTGGTTTTCACAGGGAGGAAGTGAGAGAGTTGCTGTCGGAGACTGAATTATCCTGTAAGACAAGTGTTAGAGCAGGGAGGGAAATAATTACTGCAGCAGTAATAAGCAGCAGAGTCTTAATAGGATTCAGAGTTTGTTTGGAGCTCAGTTAATGTGTCTATTATTAGAGCTGAGATATTGAATCCACTGCATGTTTTCGGGATAATTGTCTGTGCTGCCTCGCTGTGCTCCAATAATAGGATGTAATAATGATCATCACACTGTGTGGATGAAGCAGGCGTGTAAAGCACTTAGACAAGACATGATTACTGATGTCGAATAGAAAACACACACACAGTGACGGCTGCTGCAACTTGTGGAATATTAGCTGCATTTCAACATCAAATTATCTGCACGGCATTGCCAACATTAAAGACGTCCTGTCTCAGAGTTAAGAACTCATCCATGCATTTGGCCCTTATATTTGGGTGTGTGTCTCCTGGATCCAAACTAGAAGCTGGTTTATTGTACTTTAACAAACTCCATGAACCGCAAGTAAACCAGCAGCCTGAGAGTGAAGTGCTCTGTTGGGATAAGGTGGCACTGCGAAGTCTTTAAGATAGTTTGAAACTTTATATGTGAGGAGAAGGATTTGAAATGTATTTCTGGATTCAAGAATGAAGAGAAGCTAATATAGGGGAAATGTGTTCTGTCTTTCCCTGTCAGTCCTACAGATGTGTTTAATGTGCACACTGAAGGAGATATCCTGGTTAAAAAACTCCAAGGTTCCTCACAGTGTTTCAGGAGGCCAAGGTAATGCCATCTAGAGTAAATGTCTTGATGCATGCTAAATCATCCAGGTAAGTAAATCCCCAAAGGTTGATACTGTTCATCTGGACGTAATGCTTTCATTGGGAGAAACGTTTTGTCACTTGGATGAGTGACGGAACATTTCTCCCACTGAAAATGATGAACAGAATCAACCTTTAGGGGCGTCCAGAGTAAAGCATCTGGTTAGATAGACACCATGTTTCTGAGGTTTTCAGGGTCAAATAGAACAAACTGAGTTTTGTCTAAATTTAGAGAAGAAACTTACAGGACATCAACCTTTATGCCTTTAGGACATGCCAGCAGTTTATAGCTCAGTCACACTGAGGGGAAAAAGGACATTAGTCTCTTTGAGATCAACAAAAATTGATGGTTGGCTTCTACTGTACTGAAGTTTTGGAAGTAGTGGCAGAGACCACCTGCTTGCCCAGAGATTGAACATAGGTCATAAGCTTCTGCGACACATCTTTTTGCAACAGGGGACTTAATCGCTTGCCAAGTGCTTGCATTCTGATTATATTCATTAAAAATTTTTAAAAAAAAATTCCCCTCTCACCCCTACGGGCGCCTATTCTTCAAGCTTGTGTCCTCTACCAGAGGCCTGGTAGCTTGAGGGTCCTGCGCAGTATCTTTGCTGTTACCACTGGGACCACTGTTACCTTCACCCTTGGTACTTCTCCAGCCTCTCGTTTTCCTTCTTCTTGTGTTGCTGCCACATCGAGGTTCGACTCCCGACCGGGCGTCTGTATCCAGTAAGGGTCCTAGGCTAGACCCTGTGATAGTTGCAATTGTGTGGTGTCTCTTTAAGACAACTTAAGTTAATGTTTAGTGACGTCACCAGTGTGCGCCATTGCCCTCTGTAGAGTGTGGGAGAAACATGCTTGCACATGGACCTCATATCTTTACCTCCCTTACTCAAAGTAACCTTACGGGTTGTATGAACACTGCTTGCTTCATGTATGATAAGACAGCAGCCGTTCAACCAGGCCTTGTAACGTTGGTGAAGAGTGTGTTCATTAAAGGACAAGCACTGTGGAATTTCCAGTACCAGTGTGGTCCTGGGTGTGTCTGCCGCCACTGGTTCCTCAGGATTCAGGGTGAGGAAGACATCTCGTTTGGAGTTTATGAGGCCATTTAAACCAGTGCAGCACGTTTCCTTTAATGCCAACAGTGTGTTCTAGTCTCTGTGTAGACAGTGTACTGTCTGGCAGGACAAGCACAGAGATGAATCCACTGTCAAGGGCCATAAGAAGATCATTAGTCACCTTCACTAGTGCTTTTAGTGAAGGTTGGACTTCAACCCCAGCAAAAGACTGATGAATAGTTATAAACATGGATTAATCTTGGATTGTAATCCCAAATAAAGTCATGGCTCAAGATGAAAATGTGTCCAAAGGTTTATGCCTCCTCCCGGGATCAAACCGGTGATCCTTCACTTCTTAAGCCAATGTGTATATTCACATTACATTTTCACAGTAAAGGCTTCCAGCTGTCAGTTTATAGGCATGCTTTTAATGTGAAAAGTGTCAGGAAGTGTTTTTTTTTATCCTTGAACTGTGAATATTTCTCTGGATGATGAAGCAGCTGCTGCATCTGATGCACGAGTCCTTTCTTTAATCTTCCAGGGAGGAAAAAAAACACAATTCATCTCTGCACATGCTCAGATCCCCTCAGGACAGCCCGGGTTATTCTGTGTGTGTGTGTGTGTGTTGACAGCGCGGGATGGTTGACCTTTATTCACACTCCCTGTTTCTTTTTTCCTCGACATTTTGTGCTTTTTCTGAGGCACGAGTGAGGAGGTGGTCCGACCCTTCTCGTCTTCCTCTTCATCCTCCTCTGAACCTTCACAGCAGGGTTAATGTAAGGCCACATCCCCTGACACACACACACACACACACACACACACACACACACACACACACACACACACACACACACACACACACACAGACTTCATCTACTCACATTCACTCCCTGCAGGTCGCGACTCGACTGAAAACAGTTGCTTTGTGTTCGACATCTGGCCGGCTCGCTTCTCATTTCCAGATGATCTCTCCGAGGCAGAGGCTTTAAAGTGGACCTGTTCTGCTTTTCCTTATTTTCTAATATTTCATACATCTCCTGTTCTTTTAGTGGCTGTTCATGTTAAACATGCCTGAAGTTTCAAATAACGAGGGAAACGCATGCACAAGTAATCATTGTGAGCCAGAATCTGAAAGGTAAGGCTCAGACTGCTCTAAACACTCATGTTTGACACAGTTTTTTCTCCACCCTTGTGTTTGAGAGGAGGAGCAGATCAGAAGATGGTTGTCTTAAAGCACTGAGCCCCAAAGTGCAACAGTGCAGTCTGCTGTGGTAGACTTGTGATATGGTACCGTTACCTGGTGGCGTTTGTGCTGGAACTAATTCTTGTTTAATTTGTTGATGGCTTAGTCATTGCTGATGTGTTCCTACAGTAACATCTGGATATTAAATAAAGATTTCAGAGTCTTTAGATTAGATCTGCTGTTTAGTCAAATAACACAGCTTTTCTTTTATTGAAATAAAATAAAATAATCATGAAAAATCATAAATGGACAAAAAAACGAATCCAAGGCAAATTTGGCAATAATATTTTTTTATGATATTATATCACTTTTTCTTCTGTTCTTATTTGGAATTTAGCGTGGGAACAGCTTCAGACTAAAAATATTTCAGTAGCAGAAATGCCATCTGAACTATTACAAGCTGATGTTTTATCAGAGTGTAGAAAAGCAATCATCAGGTCAGACTATCGGGTCTTTGTTTGTGATGCTACTACTTCAGACTTTCTGTTTGTTGCTTATGGTGCAGTGTAAAAATAGGATGACCACCTCTGCATGACTAGAACAAAAAACGAGGTTGCTGAGTTACTGCATAACTTATTTTGCAGGTAATTAAGTGATTAAATGGTTTCCCAGAGGTTAAGGGTGGTGCAACATTTGATTAATTGCACAGGTCATCTGGATTGAGGCAACCCATCTCCAAACAACTGTTGCCCAACTAATATTAATTGCAATCACTTTTGCAAATGACTTCAGTCTAGTTTATAAACTCAGATTCCCAGCACGCTGCAATCATTCTGAGTCAGTCTGCACTGATAGATGCTCAGAAAATAACCACTATACAACCAGCTGGCAACCAGTTGCATATTGCAGACAAGTTACAATAATATTCAAATTAAATTGCTGCAAGTATGTCATTACTTGTGAAGGAATTTCTAAATTAATGCTTCAGATCTTTGATTTAATGATCACAAACAGACTCGATGTAATATCCAAATTGACCCCATTCAGTTGCAGACTGATTGCAGACTAACGCCTTCTTATTGCCATTTCATCGCCATCTTTTAGAGTATCTTTTAAAGTGGTGATGACCACCAGTGGTCCCTGACCAGCCCCCCACCAGGTTCATTGGACACAGTTTCAGAAATCTCGATCTCCAAAGTTTCTCTCTTTTCCCTATAAAGGTAAAGACAGAAGAAGAAGAAGTTCAGTTTTGGAGATTGACGTTTCACTTTGGACTCCTTCAGCACTCTCAGTGTTTCCTTCTCCAGGAATATCTTTCTGTATTTTTTAAGATCGTGTTTTTGATTCATGCACGAGCGAAGCATTAATCACAGCTGTAGACATGCTAATAACTTAAGTTTCCAGCTTTCAAACTTCTTGTGTCTCCACAAGAGCAGCAGGAGCTTCTGCCCACAGCTGAAGCCCCGCCTGCTCAAGTAGAGCCCCGCCTTTGTAATGTGAGCCCCACCTTCACCATTTGGGGGCTGTAATATGCTGCTACATTTCCTCTCCTCAAAACCCTCCACATGTCCAGGACTGAGTCAACATGTGACCCCACAAACCGCAGCTCTGCGGTGGTTCTTGAAACCCTCCACGGTCGGGTTGAGCCCCGCCTTCCTCTTTTCCATGTTCCTCACTGTTGTTCCTCAGGGATTCCCCGACTTCTCTGAGAGTTTTCCATCTTCAGGAACCCCTGACAGTTTTTTTTTCCCTTAAAAGAAAAACATCCCAGAAAGAGGCGACTTTTCTTTCAGTGTTTTGGAAATGCTGTTCTCATGAGTCTCAGAGGTGCAATCTGGATTTAATGTACAGCCAGCAGCAGTCGTCAGAGCAGCTCAGAGATGAAGAACAGGAAACCCTGCAGAGAGGATCAACAGTCCGAGTGCACCCAGATTTTACTTGGAGACAAAAAATAAATCTGCTTCTGAAGTGTTTTTAGTTTTCTTGTCAGTTAGTTTTGGATTGAGGAGACAGAACTCTGAACGCTTCCAGAAGGACCACGAGTACTCACCCAGGACACCCTACAACATCCCCAAAGACCCCTGAAACCCCCGTTAGCGATTCCCACAGTGCTGTGTAAGCTCTGAAACCCTGCACTGGTCCCTGTAAAGTCCTATAAACCTGAGAGGCTCAGTATGAAACCCTCTTAATCACTCTAAACTTAGAACTTTAAAAATTTTAAGGCGTAGCGTATTTACAGTTTTTCAGCTCTAACAAGGTACCAAAATGACAGAAGGCAAACAACAAACTGCTCTTATTAATTAAATAAATGTCAATCCCAGAAAACAAATAACTCCCAGTAAAACTCATCAAGAAAAATTTCTAATTTGCTGTAAAAATCAGGTCAGTTCAAAAGACAAAACAACTTTTCTGAGTCTGAATGATTTAGAGTTCACAGCAGGTCCCCAAACCTAGCTGTTATAAAAACTGAGGCCCAATAATGTTGGTTAATTTTTATTAGAATGAAGTTGATTTTATTGCTGTGACTATTTTCTAAAACTTTTCTCAAATGGTTGAATCTTTCTGCCAACCACAGTGAAACCATACTTGATTACCTTCACAAAGACATCCTATTGAAATGCATTACTTGCTAATTTGTGCTCATGAACACAAATACATAGATTACTTTTCCGTGGCTATTTCATAAACATCTGTGAGACCGGGCTGTTCAGGAGGAGCTCAGAGCAGCTGCTCCTCCTCCACATTGAAAGGAGTCAGGTGAGGTGCGCCAGCATCTAATCATCAGGTGATCCCCTGCTGAGATTCTAGTTTCCAACTCTGGACAGAATGAAAACACAGTCACTGTGTTTCCTTGAAAGTGGATGATACCTGTCCCCAGTCTTTTAAAGACCTTTAGAGGCCTGTATTTTAAATCTAACGTCTGCTCTTCCTGGAGTAAAGAACTGGTTGGGGCATACTTGTATAGTGATGGAGAGTTTGGTTCTTTTAAATATTTTGTCACGTCAAACTAAATTTGAATTGAACCAGTTTCCATTTTAACCCACAACACTGAACAGGAAAGTCTAACCTGGCTGTTCTAATATTTTATATGAAAAATTCCCAACAGCTTTGTCTAGAAGCCCTCAAGCAAACTCCCAAACAGAGAAATAACACCCTTCAGGAGTCCTCGAACCCTTTCAAGGATCCCTAATGAGACTACAACCTCAAAGCATTTGAGCCCTGACAAAATGTGCCCTTTGTAGAATCACCCAAAATCTTCCAACTTCCTTTATAACCTGCTGCCCTCCTTCAGGAACCTCTTCAGTGACTTGTTGCACCCTGTAAAGCACCACCATACCTTTTCCAGGACCCCCCAAATCCTCTTCGAAGACCCCAGAAACACTCTGAATGACCCTTGGAGTCTGCTCAACAGTAAATTACATTAAACTCTTAAACATTAAGTGCCCTAAGAGCTCTGCCAAGATGAGTATGCAGTGTTCATTTCACAGTGCTCGGCTATGTTTTATTATTATAGAAGCTGGAAAGCTGTCTTGTTCTGAGAGCTTTGGGCTGTGTCAGAAAATGTAAATGTTACTGTACATGTTTGTCTTGTATGAGGCTGGATATTGAAAATATTAACTCAGTTATTCTTATCAGACAGAGAAAACACTCTGCAGGGCCTTCAGGGAGCCTCGGACTCTGAAAACACATCAGGCTGAAGCGTGATTTATCCGATCAGACGCTTTAGTTTTAGGGGGAAAAATCTCAGACATATGAAACAAAGAGCTGATGGGCTCTGGAGGGGGAAGCTTTTCTTTTCTTTTCCTCTGATGGAGCGATCCTCTGGGGACCCGAACACCTCCCGGGGCCCTAAACGAAGGTTCAACAACATCGAATATGGAAATGAACACGGCTTGTTTTGCTGTAAAGTGTCAGTTTTTCCCCTCCTCCTGTTGTCTTTAGAGCGACTTTGTTTTCTTTTGATGTTATTGTGTTCTTCATTTCTTCATCGCCTCAGACGATGATCATACATATTTGTTTCACTCCCCAGCGACAGCCGATATTAAAGCGACAGTGTGAACACGATGATGAAACACAGGCAGGAAAACCGACAACACGCTCGCCGAAAACCTGTTAACCTCCGTCAGCTGCTCAATATTTCCTCTGCTTTTCATTCATGTGTGGGACTCCACTTCAGCGAGAGCCGCTTCTCATCTCCAGGCGGGTGAAGACAAAGGAGGGCAGTAAAGGTTCCCACTAATTATGTTTCATAAAGCAAATTAAAGTGGAGAGCAGAAACTGAACAGGTTCGTGTGATTACCATTAAATCAAAATGGATTTTTAATGACTCGTTTTATAATTATTTTTAGGCCAGAAAGCATTCGGAATATTTAGTGTTTTCAAAGAAAGAGGGCGATTTAGTAACTCAGAGGCATAGAGATAATGAAAGAGAGCGAATGACTGAAGTGAAGAAAACAAAGAGTGATAAAGCCTAAAGGCACCAATTAGAGTTTTAAAGAGAAACACTGAGCAGAACAAAGATTACGTTTTATCAAAGATGAATCCAGTCCAAAGTTTAATCTATTAAACCTTTATCAACACTCACAAGATACATGTGGAAGCAGGGCGGCACTTTGGTGCATTGGTTAGAGGTCGAAAAGGTCCTGGGTTCGAGTCCAGGCAGAGGGTTGCATGTTCCTACTGTGTCTGCATGGGTTCCTCCCATAGTACAAAGACATGAATATCGGCGTAAAAGCCCCGTGACCGATTGGCGACCTGTCCAGGTGTACCCCACCTCTCGACCTATGTCAGCTGGGATAGTCTTCAGCTCTCTGTGATCCTTATTTGGGTAAATGGAAGAAAATGAGTCGATGGGTGCATTTGGCAGCACTCCTGACACTCATTCTTATCGACATTAGTGCTGTTACGATCAGAGGTGGGTGCAATACGTTACTGAAAATTGACCACTGAAACGCATTATCATACTAAATTCAGTAACGTGAATTCAATCTCATTATCATTTGTGTTACGCGCTACAATCAGCTGACTTCAGTTTATGTGCAGGGTGGAGGAAAAAGGTGGAGCGGTTAGTTTTGCCTGAGACACGCTGCTAAACGTTTCTCTGGATCAGTCGGCTCGCTGAAATGATTTCTCCGCCTCCTCAGATGTGGTCCCAACTCTGCCAACGAGAGCTCGAACTGCCCCTCTGACCTCCTGAAATATGTATGAAAGAGGCTGCGATACAGCTTCAACTCCTGGATCAATCCATGAACTTTTCCTGTTGCTGCTGTCTCCTGAGAATTGGATGAACCCAGAATCTCTGTTTATTCCTTTTCTTGTTTTCAAACACCAGGAGCAGCCTATCATGGCTTCACAAACCCCTCCATTTTTTCATGTTGAGAATTAATTTTTCGCAAAACCGCAATGCTGTCGATGTGAACATATGTTACACAGAAAGTTCCCATCTGAAAAATTCAGAGTTTTGTGTGTTCTTTCACAACGTGCTTGGTGTGTAAAGGCCATGGAGTTAGCCATGAATCCAGGATGATGTTAACGCTGAGCGTATGCAGACCCGAGCACAGCAGCCAGAGCCTGATCAGGTAACAACCTGTCTTTTAGGCGGGTTGTTATCTTTGCTTTGTGTTCAAAGCTAGAAGAAAGATCGTGTGTGTCCTTATAGAGATTTGTGTAGCCTCGGGTTTATGTTCATGTAATGTTTCAGGTCATTTTATGGAGCAACGCGAAAATAGTGTGATGAGTTAGTTTCTCCAATTGATAATTAAGTAGTGCACTGGATTAATTTTTTCTTAAAGTAATGACTAATGTGGAATACTTTCCTTTTCGAGTAACAATCAACATTTGGGGTAAATGACAAACTTGAGCATCATAAAGTTTTGGTTTTTTTTATGTGAAAAACAAGCTTAAAGAAAAATGTACTCATTGAAAAAACGGTCGACTGCTTATGTGCCTTTTAATTTAGCAAAATGATTTTGTGTGATGAAGGTTAGAATTAACCATCTTTAGCTAAAAAAAAAAAAAAAAGCTGTAATGAAAATGTTAAAAAGGCGACATTAATGGAAATATCCACCGTGCACGGGGTCATCTCTAAATCGTCCTAAATCACACACAACAAATAAAACACAACAAACTTTTTGTTTTATTCAATAAGCTTTTAAACCAGCAACTGAGATCACAAACTCACCTGATAACAGTTTACTGAGGTCAGAGGTCAGGTGATTAGCTCATTTTCTCATAAGCTTCTATGCAATCAAACTGCTTTTACAACCGGAGGAGTCGCCCCCTGCTGGTCATCAGAAAGGCTGCTTCATGCTTCGGAAGGTGTGTCGGTCTATGATCCTGATTCTCTTTAAAGACCTCGACAAACTCAAACGTTTTTATGTGTGTGCTCATAAACATGATAAAAATCAGTTTAGAAAAATAAAGACTCATAAAGCTGTCAGATACTCAGATCAGATACCTCTCTAGCCTGCGTGTCGACAGGTGAGGACGGCGTTTATTAGCGTACACAAGGCAGGTCGCGCGCAGGGGCTTAAATCTGACCCACCCTGCAGAAAGGATGGGAGGAGTTATTGCATGCGTGTTTGG
Source organism: Pundamilia nyererei (assembly GCF_000239375.1). Taxonomy (NCBI): domain Eukaryota; kingdom Metazoa; phylum Chordata; class Actinopteri; order Cichliformes; family Cichlidae; genus Pundamilia; species Pundamilia nyererei. Next base: position 298,457 of record NW_005187480.1, on the reverse strand, counting down.
ACATAAATCCACCGAAGTTCAGGTAGATGATGAAAGCCCACCGCTGGCTGTTCACATGGATTTACTGCCACGCACCTCGGCGCTTCTTCCATTAAAATATCGAGAATACTCTGAGAGCTACAGTACGGCCGAGAGGGCCGCAGGATTTATGAAGGGAAACGGCTGCACTGAGCTTTTTCAGTTTTATTATATTTTCCAGGGGAAAGTGTCACGTTCCAGTGCTCGGTGGGAACTGGACACAGGAAGCAGAACGGCGAGCCCACGACAACATCTGGATGTGATTTCAGGGAGATGGCAGTGAAATATGAAAAATGAAGGGGGGACAGCTCGACCCAGCGAGTCTGAGAACGACAAACTTGGAAAATCTTACTTCTGTTAAGGGCAATAAACTAATGGAGGTTCACAACCTCTCTCTCACACAGAGACATGTTGTTCACAGCTTAGAGTTACACTGGTTTCATGTTTCTATTTGTAGTTTTCAGATGCTGTATTTTCTGAAAACCTTCTTAATAAAGTGAAAATGGACTGCTCTGTAGCTGTAGATTGGTATACATTTTAAAGTATTTATTTCTGTCATTTGGCCTGTTTGTCTTTAATTTAAAATAATAGGATCCATGTACCCACAGTACTACAGTAATACCAGACTGCAGACTGCTCTAAAAACAGTTTATCGCAGTTTATTCTACTTATGGATCTGTGTGACGTCACAGAGAGGAGATATCCTCCTATTGTCATCTTGGGCCCACCTCTGCCCACCTGCTGTGTTTGGATTCAGAAGAAAGCTAATGTGGAAGTTTAGCAGACAGGGCCGACCCGAGGATTTTGGTGGCTCTAAATAAGATTTTAAATGTAGTACCAAAACACTTCCAGCACAACTGCTAACTTTTGTACAAAACAGCTAAGACTTTGGGAAAAACATCTATCCATCCTTTCACCACCATCAAACATCAGTGAGAAAGTCCTAAAAATCTTAAATGAGTCATCATGTATATCTTTTACGTCTAGCCAGCAGATCAGGTTAAAGTTAACTGTTAAATATATTCAAACACAACTTTGACTGCCAAATTCACTCATATAGAATAAATAAATCATACATACCTTTATCCTGTCTTATTTGTTTTAAATCTCTAATTTTCTTTTTCTCTTTCTGGAGCTCCACTCCTAAATAATACTAAATATATATTTAGGATTCATTTATGCAACGTTAGGCTAATTACAATTCTGTATTGAGATGTAACGTTATGATGGCACTGTTCAAGTTTTGCCCAACCATCGCTGGAGCTAACCAGAAGTTAGCTTCCCAACCAGCAAAGTCGTTTGATTCTCGGGATTTAACATCTCCTTATGTGAACTACACAGAGATTTATCTGGTCCTGATAGGCTGATTCAACGTGACCTCATCTGATAAAAGCTTAAATGTGACAGAGCTTTATTTATATGTAAAAGTACTACAACCGCAGTATGTGCAGCCATCAACACAGAAAAACACGCGCCTCCCAAAAGTGGTTGTGGTCCTAAACAACAGCATAGACCGTGGACAGCCCTTCGAGCAGATACGCAGCAGCCACATCGCCACATCACCTTTCAGTGAAAGGGGCCACGCCCCTAATGTTAACCTCTCTACACTCTCCTTGTTCTGACTCACTTTTGGAGGAACTGCAGAAAAAAGTACTTTTAATAGTTTAATTACACAATCTTAGAAGATTATGAGGACTGGGGACACGATCTGGTCTTTTATTTGACTGCAGCCAGCAGTTATCTGGGCCGAGATATTGATTTCTACTTATATGTCATTATTTATGCTTCCAGAAACATGTTTTAAAAAGCAAATGAAAACAACGGTTGTGGTTGGACTGATTGTTATCCCAGTGCATGTCCAAATGTGGCGTCCCCATCATTCATAGGCTCTTAGAAATTAATGCACTTCCAGGGATAAAGTGGACATCTCCCATCTATTTTCTTAAATGCTCATCCAGCTTAGACTGTCTCCTAATACTAGTAATACTCAGTTTTAAATGTTAACCTTTCTCTGCACCTAAAACGGTGTACAGTTACACTAAGGTCCTACAATTATCCTCGGGGTGTACATACAGGTACATTTTGCCGGCAGGAACAGGCATGGACTTTTACTGTACCCCTAACTCCAGCAGTGTAGCAGCTTCTCACTCACAGGCGGTGTAATGGAAGTATTACAGTCCGTCCTGCTGAGGCACATTCAGCGAAGGATTCTGGGTCACATGTTCAGTTTCTGTTGCCTCACTGGAACCAGTTAAATCCTTAAACACTAGTTAAAGACCTGATTCCAGGCCAGCTGTGTGACAAGCCTTCCTGTGAGTCCAAACACACCTCTCTCCATACCACGGGGCAGGAAGTGACATCATGGAGCCGCTGGATTAGAGGCCGAGCCGAGGGCCGGGCAGAGCTTTAACTCAACGGGCTAATTGTGTCTCTGGTGGTGTGCGGTTTCCAACGCCTCCACGAGGAAACAGGCCGCGGAGCCTCAGCGCTCTGATCGCTGTGTGTCTCTAAAACTGAACTTTTGGCTTCTTTGCGCTGCTGCGGAAAAATAAAATGGCCTCCATTGTTCTTCAACCATCGGAGATGCTCCTCCCAGGCTTTCTCCTGCCAGCAACAATCACTAAAGCCTTTAATCGGTTTTCAAAGCGAGTTTCATGTCCCGACTTTTTAAACTGATCTGACGAATGAAAACATTTTTCTCAGTGATGAGGTAATAAAACTCTGTGACACAATCCATGCTAATCCTGAGGCTGACCTTTTACTGCTCAGTTAAAGCAGTTTTAACACAGAGCTGTGCGGTATTCACCCTAAACGTATAAAACCAGCTCCTACTGTCGTGTTTCTAACTGTTAATAATGTGCATTTCCCCCTAATCTGTGGATTATTTTATTTTACTTAAAGGTACAAAAACTCTTGTTGTTGTTGTTTTTACAAAAAGTAAACAGCTGTTAAAATACTTTCTTAAATTATTTTTTAAAAAGTAAGTCAAATTTCCATAATTTCCTGTGAGATTACATCATTTTCTCTCGGATTAATAAAGCATTCTGATTGATTCTGAAAATAAAACGATTCTCTTTGATTTTTTTAAATGATCTGGTTGAGCAACCATAGCAACCAATCTGGCAAAGTGAAGAGATTTCGTTTCTTTAAATTTTTCATATTTTTTTCTGCTTGTAAATTATTGGCTATAAATTAATTTACTTTAAATTGATTGTGCTCGAGGTTTCTTCCTGTTAAACTGTGGTTTTTCCTTCCCGTTGTCAACAAGTGTTTCCTAAAAGGGTGTCATTTGATTGTTGGGGGTTTTCTTGAGCCTCTGCCTTACAATATAAACCACCTTGAAGTAACTGCTGAACTGAAAAACTGAATTTAAATTTAAATGAAAAATGTATAATCTCACCAAGTGTTTTAAATCTTTTAAATGTAAACAATTAATTTTAATAGTGGTGAAATAATCAATTCTCATGTTTTTATCTTAATTTCAGTCTCTATTTAGTGAATAAACTCATATTTACTGTCAAATATTAAAATAATCAATGCATTCATTGATAGATAATCACATTCATTTATCATCAGTAATCAGATTTAATCAAATCAATAATCAGCTTGCACAGACACACACACCCCTCACTCAAAATTATTGGGATTTACATGTTTTATCCTGATTTTCTTCAATGATGTGTTCTGGTGTTAGACTGCTACAGTCCCGTTTATGCTCCTGCTCAGCACCTACCACAGGTGAAGAAGGCAAAAGGAGCAGATACATTTTTTCTACATGTTTTCTTGTTGGGATTTTTACCTTACCTACCTGAGCACGAGGAAGCAGGTGTCACAAACAAAGAAAAATAAATAAATAAATGTTGTAATATGAGCAGAATATCAGCACAAGCTCTACTTTTATCCAACTTTCAACCTCAGTACTGCAGTTCTGCTCACGACAGATCCATTCACACAGATCAGTTTCAGTGTTTTTTTTATAGTTTTGGGTTGTTTTTTTACAGCTGATCCTGCACTGCTGGTTTTATTTCCCTGCGTCCTGTTTAAGTCTCACAGCTTCTGTCTGAAGTATCAGGTCTTTGAGGCTGGACAAGGTGGATAAAAGTCTTACCTGAGGCGTTCAGGTGTTTTCTGAGGTGGAACATTAGAGGAGGGGGTCGTCCACATCCTGCATTCAGTCATTCAGTTTCTCCAGGATTTTAATTTCATTATAGTTAAATCATAAATGTAACTCTAACTTTAATTGTTATTTTCTGTTAAATTAAATAAGGATAAATATCAGTAATGGAGGAGAATTTTACTGCCTCCAGCTCCTTCCTTTCACAGAAAGACCGCCATGTTTAACTAGTACCGATAATCAGCAATTAAATGTTGTTTTGCTCTAGTTTGCGGTGATTTTGGATTATTTTGGCAAGTTGTTGCTTTTCCAACTGTTGGTGAGGCGGTGTTTCTTTAATCCAGCCATGTGTTTGTTCACATAAGAAAATACTCTGTGTCCTTTAAGAAAAATCCTATTTATTATCATTGAAAGATGTCTAAGAATACATGGTGTGCACACTTTTCCAGTTTTTTCACCACATATTGCTTTTTTTAACCATTCGGACCTTGATGTGCTCTTTTCTTTAAACAGTTATATTATAGCATTACATGTGACATGTTTATTTAGCACACTTGGCTGCACAAACTGTGCACTTCTGTGTTAATCACAGACTTCTTGGACTGACTCAGGGTTCTCAAAAAAGTCACAAAATGAGCAGCAGACTAAAAAAGTGAAACCACAAAAAGATGAAACGAGTTCAGACATAAAAAGAGACATAAAGCGACCACACTGAGATTAAAAATGACAACAAGACCAACAAAACTACTACAAACTCGAGTCCACTACTTCCCGACTGAGATCTCAGGCTGAGATTTTGTTGTATCATTAGGGGCGTGGCCTCTCTGACTGACAGGTGGATGGTGACACAGGCGGCTGTAGCTGCTAGCTGACTTCCCAGCTTTGCCTCAGCTGAACAGGACCCCTGGATCGTGTTTGTTGGAGCTTTTTTAATGACATCATCATAACACAGCTGCTGTGATGTTACTGGACTGACAGATAAGATAAGATAAGATAAGATAAGATAAGATAAGATAAGATAAGATAGAACTTTATTAATCCCTCGGGTGGGTTCCTCTGGGAAATTCGATTTCCAAAAAAGCACAGCACCGACAGAAGTTACAGAGTTACAGAATATTATATATATACACACACACACACGCACACACACACACACACACACATATATATAATACAGAGACAATATAAATAAAATATACGAAGGGGATAAATAGAATAAATAGGAATAAAAAATAAAAATACAAGTGAATTGCACATTTCAAGTATTGAGGTCTATTGCACTGTTGACTATTTACAAAAGTATTGCACAGTGAGGTGAAGAGGCACTACAGCTCAGTTGTTCCCCCCTCCTTTGTCCTCCTGTTTCCCCTCCCTCTCCCCTCCAGACAGGAAGTCGTCTGTGGATTCTGCTTTAAGTCGGGTTGTTGTGATAGAGCCTAAGATTTCTTGTAGGCAGTTATTTTACTTTAGATTTAGATTTTTGTGGAGTTTTCCTAATTTTGTACTTGGTTAACTTTTACTTTTAAATGAATACCATGCACCTGGATTGGAAGCCGAGATTTCCTGCAGCAGAAATGAATCTGTGCAGTCGATTAAGGTTTAATGTGTTTTTTAAATTAAACTGTGAAGGTTTCCCACCAGCTGCTCTGGTTCTGTTGTATTGCATTAACAGACTGTGGTGCTTCTAAATGTTGTTTCCTCTCTTTTTTCCTTCGTCGTCATCTCATAATGAAAAGGTTCTGATTTTAGTAAAAACTTGTGACAAAATACAAAAAAATTGTAAGATATCACAATGAATGTGTGTTTTAATCACTTTTTAAATTCTGCTGCTGGAAATGTCTTTAAATTCTTCAGCATTTCAATTTTTACTTTTTAATTTGTCCTTTTTGAAGCTCCGACTGTTTGCTTCTGACGCGAGCTGCAGTGAACGTTTGAAGAAGTGAAATCAGAGCCAACTCGAGTGGATCTCCTTGCTCGTTATTTGAAGTTTAACCCTTCGTGTTGCAGAGCGTCATGTGTTTGCTATTACGAAACGCTAAAAAGGTGTGAGTGACTGCCTGCTGCCGCGACCACCTGTGGTCCTAAATTGAGCAATTAGAGCGGCAAAGTGTTTTCTTAGCGGGTAATACTCCGTAATGAGTTCAACAGTGCAGATCTGCCCGAGGCCCCACCTTCACCCCCATAAAGGCAGGAAGGAATCGAAGGGAGGGAAAACTCTCGACATCGCATGATGTTCGGCCTGTCACTCTTTCTAATCTCTGGCTTCGGCAGCGAGCGCACCTCCTCCACCTCCTCCTTCACATGATTCATTGACCGGATCCCCAAAGAAGCTGCAGCCAGGTCGAGTAAATCCCCCTCTCTTAATTAAGATTTCTCTCACCCCTCATCGCCCCCCCCCATCCTCGCCCTCAGCCCGGGTTGAAAACTTCTGCGGCTGACAAGAAATCAATGCGTCTGGGGCGCTCAGGCTCAGGTATTGGATTGCAGGTAGGCCCAGGAGGGGCTCTGGCCGGCCCCGGGCCCCCCGCCTGCCGCACAGACCTGTCCGCTACCGTTAGCCCCCGCTGCAGCCGAGATGTGAAGTCTTTGGCTGGCGGATAAAAATGTCAAGCACTAATAGGCTCCGTTGTGATTAGCTGAGATGGAGTTCACAAATCCTGGGTAGAAAATCTGTTAGCAGCGATCTTTACAAGGTCTTAGGGTTTGTCGGTCGGCCGCCCGGCTCCTCCTCGCAACACAACACACCCCTCGCTTATTTTTCAGCGGCCTCTCAGGGAACACGCAGGATAGCAGCCATAAATAAATAATTGTTTGAACTTTCCGTCAATTAGAAAATAAGAAAAGGTGGGCTTGTTGCGAAGCCCCACACAGAATATTCATGAGCTGTTTCATTACCCCGGGACGCTCCTGTTTTCATGGATTTGCTTTAACCCCCGTGAAGGAGCTCTGAGGTAGAAAATATTATTTACCCTTTGTTGAAGATTTCTTTTCTCCGTGCTTCTTTACTTTTTTTGTTGTTTTGCCTCAGTGTTGCGAGTGAATCCGGGCTGGGAGTCTGACCTCTCAGAGCTGGAAGGTATCCAAACAGAGAGAAGAAGCGCATCATTTATTTAGGTACGGGCCTGTTTTTAATCACCTGGAGATGGCTGCGGGACTCTGAGGGTTTAACACTCCAGTGTTAGCTGTTAAACACCTGCAGTGCAGCCAGAAAATAAGAAGCAGACAGGAGAGAGGTTTCAATGCTCTGAAAGCTGATCCATCTGCATCGAACTCTGCACTTGCACCGAGGGTTTCAGACTTTAGGAGAAACTTGCAGAGCTGCTATACTTTTTGAATGTTCTGCTCTTTTTTCAGTTAGACACTAAAAAGATGCAACAAAGTGCCAGAAATATCCACACGGGCTTTCTTTTCTTTGGGCGTCATCGGATACCTGCTGCCGCCCTGGTGGCCTCAAACGGGCCCTCGGAGTGCAGTCGGTGAAGGAAATGAAGGATGACGTTTCATAAACACCTTAACAGGGCAGGGCGTTAGGGTCTGGAAGTGCAGGAGATGGTGCCTTCCATCCAGGGAGCGCTTAACACCCAGACTCAGAGATGGATCCGCTCCAAAATTTTAAACAATATCCCACAAAGTCGACAGCGACACACTCGACGCAAAGGGCTGGAAACCAAAGCTACCGGACAGCAGTCCTCTAACCTTTTTATTTGTAGGAGAAACTGACAAAAACATCCTGAACTTTTTGAGCCAAAGACTTCAGAAATTAAATCAATCTGAAGATTCAGTTTGGAAACTCAAGCTAAAACTTGCAGGTAAACTTCAGAGCACCAGTGTTTGAAAGGGAGCTCTTTCAAAATAACAGTAATAATAATAATAAGTAGAAGGACTTGAATATTAATCCCTGCTGCCACAGAAACCCAAACTGTTCTCCTGACATGCCTTTTTAAAGGCTGTTTTTGTTTCGCTCTGGTAGGTTTGCAGTTTGTTAGAAAAACTAGCGGGTCTAATTTCAGGGAACATGGTCAAGCGAGTTTTGGTTTGGATCACGTTTCCTTCTTTAAAGGTGAAACTCTGAACTGACTTCAGTGAAGGCCGCGCTCTCCCAGCAGTCTCATAGTTATTATTATTATCACTTTTTTATTTGTTAATAAGTAACTCAGGTGCACAAAAGAGACAACGATGTTGTTTCCACTGCTCACGTGTGTTTGTGAATCGACCTCGGACCAAATTATAACGTTCAATTTATTTATAATATGACGTATATAACCAATAAAGACTTCCACAGCACAAAGAGACATGGACACATTTTCACATATCCTGACAGAAAATACTCATATTTAAAAAACTCTTTAAGCATTTTTGTTATTGTTTTGGGCTTAAAAATACTAAAAATAAGTGTTAGATTAATAATACGCCTCATTAACTGTTACTGTAATTTAAAAAAAAGAATCAAACATAAACAGAATTATTTACAATGTCAGCATCATTTTTGGGCATTTTATGAAACGTTTAAGGTCATAAGCACAAATGTTGTATTTGGTTTTTGTACATGATCAGAGCTGTTATTTCATTTCACCTTTTCTATGTTCTAATTAACGTTGCTCGTTAACCACATTCAGTTGTTTCCTTCTGCTGTATTTAAGCTACTTTTTCAGCAGTACAAGATAATAGAATAAATAAATAATATATCGTAGATTAAAAAACATCACGCTCAGTCACAGTTTGAAACGTCCACATTTGGAGGTTGGAGCAGGTTACAGGACTTTGACTTATTTTTGTTTTTACCTTTTGAAAACTGTGAACAGGTTTAGGAAAAGGCTTTGGTTAAAGTGCGAATAGATTCTTTCACATAATCTTCTAATAAAATGTCTGGATGTATAAAAACATCATTAATAAAATAAAAGTGTGATTTTGTGTGTGTGTGTGAATATGCATTTAAAAAGGAAATATTGGCAATACTGGTGTCAGTAATACACCAGTAATACACATATGATAATTCATCGATTATTCTTTTTGTATATCTTTTTAAGTCGCGGTCACCGAGACTCTCATCACGTCAAAGTGTTCATATTTTAATTAATGACAAACACAAGATAAAATTAGAGATGGTTATTTATGTGATCAGAATACTTTATTTATGTATATTTCACTGGTACCTTTCGCAGAGAGTTGATATTATTGTGAGGGAGACTTTATGAGGAACACGTGTTCTGAAGCACAGACTGTATATAGAAGATGAATGTTGCTGATGGGGCTTTAATGATTGGTCGGGCACTTCCTGTCTTGTTTTGTTCGTGTTTAAAACAACAAATGATGAATGAGAGTGGATATGACACAGCACTGCCACAGCGTGATTCATGATTGATTTTCACTCTTACACAGGGATGTCAAACTCATTTTACACGTACAGCTCACTTTGCTCTTCAGTGGGCCGGACCGGCGAATCTCCCGTTTCTGACAGTGCTAAGAAGTTTAACTACACATTTAATCTGTCAGATATCCTAATCTAAGAATAAGAAGCACGTCTGAGTTTTTCTGCATGATAAAGAAATGCTGCTGTGGTAAAAAAAAAAAAAAAAATCTAAAAAAGTAGCTCATTACTCAGACTGTCCTGTCATTATAAAAGTTTCTTTTAATTTGCAGAAGGATCTACTTAAAAATACTGAAACGTTTATATCACTGAATTGTTTATCGATTGCTCTGGTGTAGTATGAATAACTGTGACGTCTTTGTCAGCAGAAAAACCTGCAAAACTTTCTGTAAAACAAAAAAATCCTCACATTTTCCAAAGTAGTCCAGTGGGTCAGACTGGAGTCTGATTCTGGGCCCCGGGCCTTATATTTGACACTTCTACTCTAATGCTACGATAATGAGTAAATAATCATGTTTTCTCCAATAAAACTCAAAACTAGCGACTGACTACGTAAACTCGTCAGGAAAGTGTTCACTGAGATCATAAATAGAGTAGAAATAGAGGTGTCGCCCCCTGCTGGACCTTAGAGACACTTTTAAAGCTAAATGTGTGCTGTATTAAAGAGCGCTCCTTATATTTTGCCCTGCTCATGTTTGTTGCTCGGTTATTTCTTCGTATTTGTTCCTGAAGTCTCTGGAAACCGCCTGTTGCTAATAACCTTTAGATGTGTCAGGCTGGAGCCGGGTCAGCTGTAACGACTGAACGTGTAAATCCAGATCAGATGAGCGGAAAACAGGAAGAGAGCTCCATCAGGACGTTCCTGTCCACATCCATCCCGTCAGCCGAGACAAACCCAGCCGTGAATCGCTGCCTCGTGTCATAAAACCTGAACATTTTGGACGCGAGCGCCTCTCCACCTGACGGGAGCTGGGCTGATATGTGATACAGCGGCTCTAAAAAAAACTCCAGGAGAAAGAAGCTTGGACGCGTTTCTCCTCCTCCATTAGCTCAGATACATTCTTTAAACAAACCATTTCCTGGAAACAAAGACGAAATTCTTACTGCAGATTTTCTGCAGCAGGAATCCTGATAAAGGAGGAGAAACTGGCTGCAACCCGAAACCTTTCTGTCCAGCAGGTCCGGGCCTCCTGTGAATGTTGACCTAACCTCGCCGTAATGATTAGACGGCATCATAAATTGCTTACAAATGGCCGTCTTGTTCGGCTGCATTTCATGACTGTTTCTTTCCCAGATTAGCTTATTACAATACCATGCGTGTCAGAATCAATGCCTCACATTATGCCTGAAACACCCCCGGCCCTCCCTCCTCAGTACAGATGTGAGTCTGAGTCCCAGGTGGATTATTTTCAATCAATAGAGCGAGCACGGTGGTTCTGGAGCCTCTGAATATCCAGGATTGGCTGAGCGAGAGCGGCCGCCTGACCTGAGCAACGATCCGTTCCATAATCACCTCGGACCGGCGGATTCTTTTACAGCCGCTGGAGTTTCCCTCCCAGGCTGCTCTGCTGCTTTTAATGAATTTCCTGTCTTACAGCCTCAGAAATGTCAACACTCAATCACGCTGTAATTGAATTTCTCCAGCAGTCCAACATTTTTCCTCTTAAAGCAGCACCATTAAAACATTCTTTTGTTTGCGCTCTTGGAAAACTTACACTGGCTCTTTTTTTATTGTTGGCCGTGTTTTGTAATGTTTCTAACATCTGTCGGGGCAGAGCGCCGGTCCGGGCCGGGTCGGGCGGGGGCCAAAACCTGCAGGATGTGCTGGAGGTGTTTGGATGGAGAACGAGGAGGAGGCTGAACATGTTCACAGCCCAGCTCAAATAATCATGTGTCATTACAGCTCCTCCTCTTCTTCTATCCCTCTAATTGTAGCTTCACTCCAGGAACATCTGGTGCAAACAAAACGGAAAGGTTTGATTTTTGTGCTGCAGATTAATAAAAACCTTCAGCAGTGGTTTTATTGACTCCTGATTTTAAATTCCTTTTTTATTGTTTTGCATGAAAACTACTAAAAACGAAATTATACAAACACACATCAACTAAATCTGAGATCTTAAATGTCCACGTGAAGCAGCCAGCTGTAATAAAACAGAAGTTGGTGGTGCAAACGTTTAATTCCACATATTTGCTTTCTCTGAGTTGGTAATGATTTTTTTGCATTGCAAGGTCTGAATTAAAGAGTTGAGCTCAAAGGTCACATGTAGAGTTCAAGTGACGTTCATTCAAACTCAACCCAACTGTGAACATAAAAACAAACACATTTGCTTGTACAGATCTGAACAGTAAAGTTCCTGAAGTAAAAACCTGATTTTATATCCTCTGTAGGGGTTTTGGTTATGAGCCATAATGCTGTTACCATCCAGAGTCGGCTCGCTGTGAAACGATGGTTTGTGCTCCTGTGGAAACCACATCTCTGTTTGATATCAACATCGGTTCAACAAAACTGTGTTTTATTTGCCATGTCGCACAAAAGAACCCACAATCCTAAACTGGAACAGTGTCGTCACTGATTGGCGGAGGTTGCTGTTATCGTGGAAATATTGTTTAAACCCAGAAACGTCAGTTTGCTAAGCTTTTCTTAAACATTATGAACGGGTAATTCACTTCGGGAATGGTTCATTACTGCCTCGTGAAGTACAAACTGAAATTTTGAGATGGCACGGACCAGTGCTAACTGGTTAGTGTTCAGGTTGTAATGTACTGTAAAAAAAAAAGAGACATTACTTCACATACCTGTGGACTGATTTCTATGTAAAATACTGAAAATCACTGCCTTGCTGCTTCTCTACCACTCCTAGCAGCACTAGCTAATACTCAGTGTTGGGAAGGTTACTTTTAAAATGTATTCCACTACAGATTACAGAATACATGCCACAAAATGCATTTTGTAACGTATTCCGTTACGTTACTCAGAGTGTTACAGGCCTGTAACACTCTGCCTATTGCCTTCATATTAAATAATTTTTTTGAATAATAATTTTTAAAAATATTTCTTCACATCATTAGAGGTGACATGGGGCGTGACACACAGGCATTAGAGCCTGTTAATGTGTGTTTTGTTTGGGTTTCCACTGACGTGGAATTACCAAAAATAGAGCGGGCATGGCCTAACATATGAAACAGGAAAAGACCGCCGTGTAGTAATCCATTTATTTTAACAAAGTAACTGTATTCGGAATACCATCTTTTTAAAGGGTAACTGTAACGGAATACAGTTACTCATATTTTGTATTTTAAATACGTAACGCAACACCGGTACACGTATTCCCTTACTCCCCAATACTGCTAACACTAGCTTAGAAATAGAGTCCACTGGTCACAGATGTGACTGAACAACTACCTCCAACACAGACTCCACATACCGACTAAATCTAACACTGATGTGGCTGCAGATTGGATTTAGGGAAAGACAACATTAGAGAAAAAGCTTAGGTTAGCCAGGCTTAGGTTAGCCAGCTAGCTGTCAGATGTCAAGGGTTTTCTCTATTAGAAGGTAAGCTAATGTTAGCCAATGTTGAAGAAAAACTTTTTTTTTCTTTGGACTTAAGCATGTTGGGAATTTAGACATTGTAGACATTGGGAAAACTCAGATTAGCAACAGCAGGTTATTTATTCAATGGCGGGATTACTTGGGTTTGGAGATTGAGTCCTACCCTGAGCCGTATTTTTTCTAGCTAACCTTAGCTGATGCTAGTTTGCCTTCTAACATGGACAAATTAGAAATCATTTCATGTAGCAAATACTGTTTTGATTGGAGTCCATCAGGGGTCTTTACTAGAAACTAACCTTACACTTCAATCCAGTGTTTGCTGTTAGGGATGCTCAGTTGTGGAATGACAGAGGAAATCCAACGCGCTTCATAAAGACTCATTTATATCATAAGGCATATTACTATATAAGATTATATTTTACATTTTTAGCTTTAGCTAATTTTTTCTTTTTCATTTTTAAGTCACTACAGTTGGAATCACACCATCTTACTCTCATTTAGACACTGAGTCTTGCTTGATTTCTTGCTAGTTTGTTCTCTTAATATTTTTCCCTTCTTTGTAACAATGGCTTGGTTTTGTGTTATACAAAGGAACAATATTATTATTAATTATTTAATTGATTCCAAACCACCAGCATGGGTTAAATAAACACTTAATCAGCCAATGAAATAATGAGCCTAGCTGTTCTCCCAGACATTTAATAGCTTTGATATCTAAAGATGATATACTCAGTTGTAGCTAAGACATTTCTCAGCTGCTCAGGGATGACTAGTGGAGAGTTTTTTTGGAGTAATGTTCATGAAATAGGCAGAGTTCAGTTTCAAGAGCCAATAATTTCATATTGTGGTTTACCAGTAAACACTTTGGGTCCTCCTGATTCAGTGGTAGACACTTTTCCCAGTGTGTAAACCAGCTCCTGATGGTGATGATGCTGCTTTCCACACTTCACACCACCAAAACACTCTGAATCAAACACACATGGTCCGTGAGCCAGGAGTTCGCCAGATCTGATCAGTAATGTTTTCTGCAGATCTGTACATGATTTAAACGAGTCCCTGCGGACCACCGAGGATGCCGAGTTTCAGCAGGTTTGGCAGAAACAGACCTTCAGCTGTATTTTCACACAGATTTCTGAAAGAATTGAAAACATAAATCTGTTTTTGGGTGTGTTTGACAAACACTGTGGGAAACTGCAGAGCTG
>NW_005187480.1:266303-282239 GCF_000239375.1 Pundamilia nyererei | reverse complement strand
CAGTTTTAAAAAACACAAAATCCTTCCAAAAATGAATGAACCCGAAAAGGCCCCAAAAGAGTATATCTTATTTTTTTTGAGTAATCCTAACAAACAGACATTTTCACACTGGATCCAAGTATCCAGGGCTTTAAAAAACAAACAAACCCTAAAGGTATAAAAACTGCAGTTCCTCTACTGCCCACTAGAGGCTCGAGCAGTGAGTCAATCTCCATAGACTCCAATGGAAAAAAAATCCAACTTTACAGCAGAAATAAACTTGTGTACAACTTGACAAAAAACTGTTTTGGTCTCTAAAAACTTTACAGGGGACATTTATTTATAACTCACCTGTTAAAGTTTGCATTATTAGAGGCGTGGCCTCTTTGGATGGTGGTATGGGTGGCTGTATCTTTTAGCTATCTGCAAGGCTTCACCCAAGTTACAGTAATTGAAGTCCCTGATCTGGACCGTGTTTGAGTTGTTGGAGCCTTTTGGAGCATTTTTAATGCAATTATCTGACCAATAATATGACTGCTGTGAGGTTAATTGTATATAACAGACTGCCCACCAAGTCTGTAATTATATATGTGTCTTAATTTGTGTTCTTGAGCACAAATTAGAAGGTTTCTGTGTCTGAATGATGAACTCAAATATGTATAAAGATAGTCATTTCTTTACGGTGGCGACTAAGATGCCAATGTTTAGACTCTTAGAAACCAGTCTGTGACGTGTCTGCTCCTTCCATCTTTTATATACAGTGTGTGCTGCTATGCTCGGGTCAGTGTGCTGGCTTACTGAAGCTGAATAGCTGCAGCTAACAGGTCTTATTTATGGACACTTTCGTGTTTTCTCTCTTTTATTCTCTCGCTCTAATTGGCACGACACTGCCTAGTTGTCGGGGCTGAAACTGGCGGCGGGGGGCTCGTTCGTATGAGCGCCCTCGGGTCCCCAAGGAGCGCTGAGAGATGAGGGTGTCTCTGAACAGCCTCATAAAGGCCCTGCATCAGGCCTTCTCCACGTTCCCAGCTCCAGGCTCCTCTGTGGGCACTTATCACCCGTAATGAA
Organism: Pundamilia nyererei; assembly: GCF_000239375.1. Classification (NCBI taxonomy): domain Eukaryota; kingdom Metazoa; phylum Chordata; class Actinopteri; order Cichliformes; family Cichlidae; genus Pundamilia; species Pundamilia nyererei. Next base: position 281,192 of record NW_005187480.1, on the reverse strand, counting down.
CAGTACAGAGGTCCGACCCCGCTGCTGCCAGACACCTCCTCCTTCTCCTCCTCCTCCCATCGCAAAGCTGGGACGCACCCCGGACTCAGCTCTTGTTTTCTTTGGCCCCCTCTCACTCATATCGCTCCGGCTCGGCGTCCTCGTGGGGAACTAATTTGATTTCTGAGTTATAAGGTAATAAATAAGTGCCATAAAATGACTCTCTTAGCCCATTTCTTGTTCCTTACTCTGGACAAAACCTGCTTTGTGCCGACTCTAATTGACTGCAGGTTTTTCTGGGGGGACTTTCGCCATCTGCGAAGTCCAGTCACATTCCAACATGTTTTATTTCTTAATGAAGGTGAGCGACAGCGGCTAGGACTCAGGGACAGACCGAGGAGGACACCTAGACTGTGGTGGAGGCTGTTTCCGGTGTTTGAGCGAGCTCAGAGTAGATTAGGAGGGGGTGTTAGTGGGGAGCCCTCTCTCGGGCCCCCCGGGGGTCACTTCAGGATGTGTAACCTGATGTAATTGCAGGCATTAAGTGCAGCAAGACCCCCCTCCCTGGACAATCTCCCCTCTTTGTGGAGTGAATTAAAGAATATTAGCTGTGGCGGCGACTCGCTGCTAATGGACAGAAAATGGATTGTGTGTAGTTTGGGGGTCATTAGAATACAAAGCTGGTGTTAAAAGGGGGCTCAGCGCTGGCTGGGATCCACCCTGAACTCTGCAGCTCCGGGTCGTAAATCATGTGAGAAAAGTACAGGATGAAATAGGTGGAGGAGGAGGAAGGTACAGCGAGCTGTTTCTTCAGTGTTTAGGTGGCAGTAATCCCACCCACAGACTGCTTCCTCTTTCTACATCAGAATTAAAGATTTTCAAATATATAAAATGGCATGGGAACTGTAAGTACGGAGGCTCATTAGTGCCAATACTTACATCCTTGTCTTAAAGCTGAGGTATAATACTGAGAATATTTGTCTCAGTGTTATCCCCTCAAGGGCCAAAATGTTCCTATTTGAGTTCAATTTATTGTCTCTCCAGATTCCCAGAAGGCTCATATAGCAGTACTCTCCTGAATATTTATTTAGTGAACTAATAAAAAATTACAATTTTGTTTATGAACTTTTGTTTTGAGACAAAATTTTGCTCCTTTCTTAGCATTTATTAAATTTTAGCAATCATCTTAGCATGGCTAATTGGTATTGCTAATTTGTCAGAAACTTTTATTTGACACTTTAAAAAAAGTTCTTTAATTTTTTTTAAATTGTCATTGTCCATATAAAATGAGAACTTCCCTGACTCTCTTAGTTGCCTCTGAACAGCCTTTGGATTAGTTTCTACGCACATGATAGATGATTTTTCTGTGAAAACTAAAAGGTCATGCACATTCCAAAGCATCTCAGTGCATCTGGGTTAACGGCTAATGTCAGTGTAAAAACTGAGTCCTTTAATCAATAATATTAGCATAACACAGATGTCATGTAAACAAACTTAATTCTTACTTTCATTCTAGCAATTCACAACATCTGCTTCAACATGCTTTATATAATAGATAGCATTAACAAGTAGGCTAGCTAAGGTTAGCTACCTAGCAGCTAGGTGGTGGATCAAGTAATCTCTCCCTGTTAACATTTGCCAGGAACCTGAGTGAATTTGACCAGTATTTATGGAGAGTTTGTGGTTTTTAGAACCAAAGCCAGCCCTGATCTGTCTTCTGGCTAAACTTAGTCAACACTCGCATGCCTGCTAACAGATACTAACTAAAAGCTAACTTAATTAGCAATTTTTTAAAGTATGAAATTACTAATTCTAATAATTATTTGTGTAACAATACTACTAATAATTACTGTTTTCTAAGACTTATGGCAGAAGTTTCCTATAATATTTTCATGAATCAACAATTTTTTATTTCTGTAGCTAAAAGTGCTCACTGTCTGCTCTGATTGTTGTGACAGCTGTGCCAGGTGAAGCACTGAAAATAAAACATCTACTGCTGGCAGTTTTTTAAGTCTGCTTAATACTTTTGTGAAGTGATTCACAAAATCAGCATTTCTGTGTCAAAGTTTTGACCTGCGGTACCATCTCATAATTTTAGCCTGTTTATTTTTATTCTTTCTTTTCATGGTAGGTTTGATCTTCCATACAAGCAGCATGTTTTTCTTTCTTCTCTGACTTAAGTCCTCATTTCCCTCCTCAGCACCCATAGGTAATGACTTCTACTTCAAATGATGAGATAATAACCCTGGCCTGAACGAGTAGGCGTACCCCAGTGTTTGAGCGCGCTCAGTCTGTCAGCAGCTGAGGGTTATTTTATTGTATTTTTTTCTTTTCTTATTCCTGGTTCTCCGTGGGCGATCTTAATGGGAAATCCAGAGAGAGTGAGCTGGCAGTTTCTGGCTGCAGACCAGGCTGAGTGGACGCACCAGCAAACACTCACACACTAAATACCTGAAGCTGTAAGAAAAAGCAGGAAACTCTGACTTCCAGCTGTAAAAAATGTGGCACAGCGGCACTTTAGCTCCAACTGGAAAAATAAATATGGGTCCGTGATCATATTTCTTGGACTTTGCGGTTTGACACTGGGCCAACATGGCAGCATCAGTGGTGGGAGAAACATTCACATCCTTTATTTAACGGTGAAATCTGTAAGAACGCCAAAAAAAACCTGGATTGAATTTTTGTGTTAACAGGGAACTTCATGATGAACATCTATTCCAGTCCATCCAGAAAACACAAAGAGACGATCACAACATGCTCCAACGATGTTCCAGTGTCGGATATTCATATTAAGCATGAAAGAATTCCATACAATGATGTAATGTGTGAAAGTAATCCCTGTGAGTAAAAAGTAAAAATTTCCCTATTTTCTGACTCATTTACAAACTATCAACCATCTTTTTGGGGCCCAAGCATCTCTAGCAATGGATGAGGCTCTCTGCTTTTTACTGTGTTGCCAGAACAAGTCAACGAGTAGACAACAAGTCTGTGTAGTTCCAAAAACAACCCACCCCGTTTCTAGTACATTGGTTATCAATCAATCTGTAAGTATTAGCGTGAGAGCTAAATGTGGCCCTCAATATCACATGAGGGTCAATATTAGCAGGAATGTTTGGTTTTCAGGGTCAAATCAAATACTGAGCTGTCTTTATTTTGGCTAATATTAGCTACTGCTAGCAGGCCTGCTAACAAACTACAAGCTACCTCTTGTAATTAAAAAACCCTTTCTTGAGTTTATATGGTGGGCTAATTTATTCAAACTCTAAGTGTGCTAACTTAGCTGTGCATTTTCAGATTACTGTATTTGTTCACACGTCTGTGTGGAAAATGCTAGTTGCTAGGTTGTCTAATTAATATCTAAGATGATCTGTAAAATATATTTCCAGTCGAAATTTTAAACTGGAAGGACCACTCAAGTCAGATTTCTGATAAACCCAACCAACCAACAAGCCTTATGCAGAGGAATGGCCAGGTTCTATCAATGAACATGCTACAGTGGTGTGTTTAGGTGAAAAAACGTCTTTTCTGTCTTTACTACAGGAATGCGGCAAACTAAGGAGTGACACCTCCGACATCTGAAGTCAAGTAGTGATGTGCGGATTGATACTGAAATATCGATTCCTCCAATACCAGTCATTTATGTTCTAGAATCGATTCTCATATTAAAATATCGTTAATTTAGTATTTTAGGATAAATTTGTAGTTTATCACTAACAGGAACACAGTGGAAAGAAACTATATCATTTGGATTGTCTACACTGGAAGGAACTACTTCCTCCTCCGCCTTTCATGGTCATATTCGAAATACGGCTGTATAAATCTTTCGCAGCCCCTTGGCGCGCGCACTCATAACAATGGCTGAGTCGTGTGCGGACGTATTTTACCTCCACAAACAGCTGAGACGTGGTTTGCGATACATGTGGCAAGAAAGTGAGGTGTTGCGGCAACACCACTAACCTCATCTAACACCTCAGAGTCAATCATATCACAGAATATGACGAGCGTATGTTAAGGCGAACTGAAGAGGAGGAGAGGGACAGGTGCTGATAGAGCGAGACAAACATCTCTCACTGGGACCTTTAGAGCTGCAGGCAGGCAAGGTGTTCAAATAGCGCAAAACTTCAGATTTTTTATTTCTATATGATGAATTCTGCATTATTAAGCAGTAAGAACAAGTAATCTGATGTCCTGTAATCATTATGAAGCTATAATTTGAGATACAATAAAAGATACAATAAATAAAATAAGTTTTTGTACAAAGTATCGGTATCGGATCGGTATCATCGATACCACCCTAAATTTTACTTGGTATCGGATCGGAAAGGAAGTCAGTGGTATCGCACATCACTAAAGTCAAGGGAACACCGCATTTGCTCCATAGTATGTATCTGACATTGTTAGCTTCATCACGTCCACGTTAACCCCCAGTATCAGCAGTTTAAGTTACTCGTTGGACATTTTTCAGTTATTTTTAGTTGTAAAAGTCTGACAACTTTATGCTTTTCTTGATTATTCAAATTATCCAATGTTATACTTCATCTTCACCTTTGCTCCACTACAAAACAAAGTACTGCAAATTATACTATTATACTGATAAACTAAAATTAGTTCTCACATGGATAAAGTTCAGCATTTGATTAAAACTGTTTTATCTAAAAAATTGGTATTTTAAGTTAATAGCAAGTAATTTTAACTTGTGTTTTTTATAGTTTTACTTGGTGATCGACTTCTGTGTTTCTTTAAAGCACTTTTTTATAAGATGCAGTTAATGTTTTTACTTTTTTAAAACTACAGTCACTTTGTTTAAGCTTTTGAAAATGACTCACTTTCTTTTGAATTTAACGACAGTAATTAAACAAAAGTCAGCTCAAGTAATTTACAAGTAGTTTGCATGTGTGAAGAAAATTGGATTTATGTTTTTCATTGAAAAGACAGCATGCGAGTAGATGCAGTTCCTGACAGTCAACCTTCACTCCGATGTCTGAACACGTTCATTTACTGCCAAAATAAATTATTTTTCTGCACATTCCTTCAGGTTGACCCCACACAAAAGGCAGTTTGCATCATCCCCACATTGCTCTACTTTCAGACAATAATTACTGTCGTGTCTGCCAAACGCCGTCATCCACATCGTAAATCACGCCGTTCAGCGCCTCATCCCACAAGCTCACACAGTGATCGATTGTCTCTTCATGCAGAGGTGATGGGAAGCCATCCAGAGAGCTCTCCACCGCCTCCACCCCCCGTCACTGGTCCTCTTTGTTTGTGACACATCTTGGTGACATTATCGTCTTCCTGCCTCCAGTTAACAGAGGGCGGTGTGAGGCCGAGGTCAGGTTCAGGGCGTACGTTGACTCACAGCGACGCACTGATGTGGTTTTCGGATGATTCTCTGCAGAGCGGAAGATGCTGCAGATGTTCTGGGAAGTCCGAGAGTGTGGAAAATATGAGGTGGTAAATGGTTAAGGTACAAAAACACAAGTCAAACTGTGGTTATTGTTCTCAGGTCAAAAAACAAAGCACTCATAGGAACAACAAAATACCAGTGATGACACAGTAACAGCACCAGTCGAGAACCAAGTCGATACACTCCAAAAGCAGAAAACAGTCCAGAACGAGACCTAAACTGAGATAAAAATGCAGATATTTACTTTATATTTCCATTCATTTCAACGTGTAAATCTTTTCTGTCCTAGTTCAACCAGTTGGATGTTGTTGCCTCAGTCTAACCTGTTTTTAAACTTTTAATCAATCAGTCAATTAATCGGTTTTATTATTGTTTTAATTAAACTGTTTTGGTTCTGGTACTCGCCTGTGACAAACTCCTGCATCTAAACACAGGTGAGGGTTCACACAGGTGAAACAAACACATCCTACACCAGGACACAGACTGTATATAAGTATTGCATCAGCACACTCTTCCCTGATAAAGTGACTCTCGAGCCACATCAGTCATATTGTACGTTGGGCCTCGGAATGATTTGCTCCCACGTATCGTATTTTATTTTAGTCTTTTGGCTCCATATGTAATAAACAGTATAGACAGAAAATAAACAGCAGTGCTGGCTTTGTGTCGGAGGCCCCGCTGGGAATCTGGACAGGAAGAGGAGCTGCAGCTCCGAGCCAAGAAATAAATCCCTGCCAAGAGCCGGGATCACCTGGTACCATATTTATAATTCTGAGAAGAGATCCCGAATTTGCTGCTAAATGTCAGCGAGAGAGTTCTGCTTCACGTTTAGGTTTGTCTCCTTTGCTCGCCCTCCCGACGCCGATACATCTTGATCAGCGTCGCCTCCTCCTCCTGCCTGATTTGGCGGTCTCCGATCAGCTTCTCGCCGTCACTTATAGGAGGAAGATCGGCCATATTGAAAGCTGGGAAGATCTCCCAGAGGAGTGATGTATTTTAGGTCAGCTACATGTTCTGCCATCTGTTTGGCTCCACAACTTAAAAGATGTTGGGGGGAGGATTAACCTGAGAGGAAGATAGGACCACAGGGGGGTGGGGAAGGGGGAGGAGGGTTCAGGTGGTGTACGAAAAAAAAAGTGTCATTTCAGGGGGAACCTTTGAGGAGGGTGAGCGTGAGGGGGAGGAAGGAGGAAAGGGGGAGAATATACATTTATCATCCTCACGCTTCCCACAATCCTTTGTAGTGCCACATGAATGGCACCAGGGGTGGGGAAGTCCCCCAACTCTCCAACATGAGTGTAGGTATGTAAAATAACGTGAATTAGTCCAGATATGAGCCGTCTTTAACATTTCTCAGCCACAGATTTAAGACCTGAGTGACGAGCAGACATTTGTTTGACGCTTTAAGCATCTCCACTCAACCCTGCACTGATGGACCAATCAGATGAGCCTTGGAGATGCTGTGCAATTCGTATGTCTTGTTTCCTGCGTTAAAAACAGAAACGGCGGGTTTTGAGTTGTCGTTTCTTGTTTTGATTTTTTTTCATTAGGCTCTGAGCCCAAACTCCACCTGTCTGATTAGAGTCTCTAACCTGGATGACCCGAACAACCCGAGCTCGTACTTATCTGTATGATAACAAAATGAATAAATACATTAATAAAAGTAAAATGAATGTAAGTTCACTAATATCACAGAATGAAGTTTACGAAGTTTTTATAGTTTCTTCATCCATCCATCCATTCGCTTCCGCTTCTCCTTTTCAGGGTCGCGGGGGGCGCTGGAGCCTATCCCAGCTGTCATAGGGCGAGAGGCGGGTACACCCTGGACAGGTCGCCAGTCTGTCGCAGGGCCAACACACAGGGACAGACAACCATTCGCACTCACATTCACTCGCACATTCACACCTAGTGACAATTTGGATTATCCAATTAACCTATCGCCACAAGCTGCATGTCTTTGGACGGTGGGAGGAAGCCGGAGTACCCGGAGGGAACCCACGCAAACACGGGGAGAACATGCGAACTCCACACAGAAAGACCCCGGCCTGATGTTGGAATTGAACTCAGGACCTTCTTGCTGTGAGGCAACAGTGCTAACCACCGTGCCACCGTGCTGCCAGTTTCTTCTTCTATTCTCTGTAAGAACACTTTAATTGTATATACATTTTTAAAACTCTTTATAAATGAGTAACAATAAATTTGTGTTTTATTATGTACATGCTTGTGTCTGGTTTAGATAGACTGCTTATTCCTACCTGTACACCATCTGTGCCTCCACCCAGGGATTACAGATGAAGATCGGCTTTTATTTTAGGTCATTCGCCTGAGAAATCAATCAGTACTTCCCATCCGAGCACCTCAGAACCAGCTGAAATTTTATTTAGTACAATAACGTCAGTATATGCAGTAAAGAAGCTCTGCTGCCTCACAGCACAGCAGTCTTTCTGTGTGGGGGTAGTGTCTTCTCCTCCTGTGCAAAGACATGCATGGGGTTAACTGGTGACCCTAAACTGTCAGTTGGTGTAGGATGAATGTCTCTGTTTGTGACGGACTGGCTACCAGGTACACCCCACCTCTCGCCCTGTGAAAGCTGGGATAGATAATGACCTACCCTGTGATCCAGAATTTAGATAAGCAGAAGAAAATGCATATTTGAAGCTATATAAACCTCATAATATGGATATTATCAGGATTACAGGACCTCAGCTCACATAGAGACGGGTCAGATTTGGTGCTTTTTATGTCGCCCAAAAAGAATCACAGCTAAAAATTAATCCTAGTCTATAAATATAGGTATAAAGGAGGCATTTCCAACCACACATGACCCTTCAAAATTCACCCATAACGCACTTAATCATTCAAACTATGATGTTAAAGACAAATGGTGCTAAATGTAAATTATTTCTTCATATTGAGACACTAAGTGGGCAAAATTGTTTTTAACCTGAATATTTCCCGTGGATATCTGAAAGGCACCAGGTGTGGACCCACCCTCATGTGTCCTCGGATGAATTTCCATGGCTTTATAAAATGAACTGAAGTGGTCGTACAAAAGGAGGGAACTTTTCTCATGTTTGGTTGCTTTATGGAAGGACCCCTGTGTGTTGTCGCTGCCAAATAAACGAAATAATAAAAGATGAAGGGGAGCAAAGCTGCTAATTAAGGGTTGATTCTGATTTACTTTACGTGATGGATGTTTTTTAAATCCTGGAGAGCTTTTGAGGGTTTTTCCAAGACTCTCAAGGACCCAAGTGCCATCGTCTCGCAGCAGGTTTAAAAAAGAAAAAAACTTAAATGCTGCCGTCATCATCGCACACTGCGACCTCCCCGTGTGAGGTTATGGATGGACTTGCTGATGGAGTTGGAGGAGGGATCATTAGCTCCTCTGGACACACTTCAACTCATTTTCATGAACTTCTTCTCCCCAGCTCCTCCTCCTACTCCTCTCCAACTGCAGGTGGGATCCACTTTAGGAAAAGACACATATTGTTTTCCCATCCTCCTCCCCTTCCTCCTCTTCCTCCGTGAAATGTTTCTCCTTGCAGTGATGGATGTCCCGCCTGATGCTGCTTTAATATCAAACACAAGAATGTCTTGTTTGGGCAAAGAGCGCGCCGAGCTCCTGCAGAAGGGGCTAGGATGCGGACCGGGGTTCGGCAGAGGTCGGCGCGTTGGGGATTCGAGAGGCCCGGGGCCGAGCTGACAGGGGAAAATATTTTGTACTCTCCAGGGTGCAGCTTAGTTCGCATTCAGCTCTGCTCTTACTTCCCTCCCAGGAGCAGAAACTTGGCTTCAGTTGTGATGACTTCTCCAGATGTGCACCTCACTCCTTCTTCTCCTTCATTCCCCTCCTCCTGCACTCCATTGTGAATTTCTGAACACTACAATTAACATCTATAAATCATGTCCTGAATACTTCCTGCTCAATCACAAGGGAATATTGGGGAACAGCCCAATAACTCATTACAAATTGGAGGCTTAAAGCAGCCAAAAAGATGAATTGTATGGTGAAAAAAAGCTTGTACAGGACGAGAGTCTCAGCGATTTAATGACAGCCCACTCCGTTAAATTAGAGGTAGACGATTAATAAAACGCACCGACAGTCTGTTTCCTCTCACATTCTCAGAAATCCTTTCTCTTTCTTTTTTTGGTGCATGATGAAATCCATCACAGAGAAGATTTGCCAGATCCAATTAGGCACCTTCTTATTTACTTTATAAAACAGTTTGACAAGTCCAGGACAAAATAACAAACGCTCTCCAAACTAATTATCCCAGCAATAAATAAATGTTGAAAAGTTTTTAAAAGTATCCGCAGGAGGGATTGCTTCTAAAAGCCGGGATTTAATGGGAAAGAAGAAATTTCCACCTTTTGCTCCTATTTAGTTGTCACTAACATGGGGCGGTGGCACATGCAAACAAACATTATGGCTTCGGACCTTTGTTTGAAACACCCATGACTGTAGCTGAAAAAATACGGAAATCAGCGAAAAAAAGCCAAATAATAAGAAAAAAGCTGCATTAGTGAGCAAAATGAGCACCAAAAGCTGCAGTTTATCTAATGTCCACTAGAGGCTCCAGCAGGGAGTCTGTCCTCTTAGACTACAGCTATCTGAACCTCCGAACTGGACCTCTGGACCGTGTTTGTGCTGTTAGACCCTTCTGCAGCAGTTTTTACGACAGGTTCCTGTGTGATGCTCTCAAACTCTGTAGATACAGCTTTCGAGAATTAAGTAACACCAAAGATGGCCCTCAAAGAGCTCATCAGCTGGTGGGAAATGTGAGATAATCATGGCTGCTTCAGCCCCGTGGTTTCTGTGATATTGTGTCCATAACATGAATTAGCCTGGAGTTTTTATCAGACTTACATGGTGATTGTGTACATGCAGCCTTGCACGGGACCATTAATCTGGAAGTTATATGATCTTTAAAATACCTGCTGGGGGTGTTACTAAAACATGCTCCTACAAAGACCATGAACATCCTGAAACCTGTTTATGGATGTTGTTGTGCACACTCAGCACATATCACATATCTTACATGACCTCAGTGCACAAAAATCTTAAACTAAGTCTTTGCAACATTAATCAAAAATCACAGAAAATCCACCCAAATATATCTTCTTTCCTCTGCTCCCTAAAACCTTTTCTTTAAGTTTCTGCAGGACGAAGAAAGTCAGAATGTAAGGTCAGGAGTCAGGCTTAACTTACAGCTCAGCCATGCAGAAGCATTTCAAAATGATCTGCTCGTGATCATCCTGTTTTCACACGTGTGCTGCTTTCGCTGAGGCTCATTTCCCCAGAGAGACATTTTAAAAAGACAGAAAGAAGAATAAGAAGAGCTGGAAGTGATGTGATAAATAAATAAACGTCAGAACGTCGATGGTTCTCGCCGTCATCTCCAAGGTTGCTTCCTGAAATCTCCCCTCAGCCTGGTGGGATTCGTCCGTTTGTCAGGTTTTCAGCTGCTGATCAATAACGGAAGAGGAGAAACAAAAAAAAAGAAAGAACAAACAAAACAACAACAGCAGCAGTAAAGTGAGGCTGCAGCCGCTCCGGCATCCTCTGATTATTTCAAGGACATGTCTGCTTTCAGGCTCAAATCAATCCTGCTGCTGCTCATTTCTGCTCAAAATATCTTTAATAACAAATGGGACTCTTTTCCAGAGGTGCTTTCCTAAGATCATCCTTTTTTCTTTGTTAACCTTCTGCCATTAAAATATACAACCTCACATAAAAGTCATTTTTAAAGAGCATTTTTAACATTAATAAAAATGGAACAGCTCTAAAATATGATGAAGAAAAGGTATGGCGGACATTTGTTGGTATGTAATAGATTACTCAAACTAAATATAAAACTACTCAACGCTGATAAAGTTCTGCACAGCAGCAATATTATTGCAAATATGATCCAGACGTCCAGTTCAGGGACTACAGTTGGTGCAGGTGAAGCCTAGCAGACAGCAAGCAGCTACAGCCGCCTGTGTCGCCATCCACCTGTCACTCAAAGAGTCCACACCTGAATACCTGAGCCTTAAATAGGTGATCTACTATCAAGACTTACCCGGCGGCTGTTGAGTTCTGTAAGCCCGCTTTTAGTTTCAGTGTGGCTTTTTACTCGATGTAAAAACTGTAAAAATTTGCTCTCCTGCACTGCTTCTTCCACACATTAGACAAACATGACTTTACACACAAAGATGAATGTGCAGGAAGCAGCAGCGTGTTAAGTTTTAACCGCTATCAAACAGATTTCACGTGTGTTATGGTCTCTGCAGCAGGAAGCAGCCGGTATCGTGACAGTTTTTCATTATTAGCTCCATTATCCCCAGCAGAGCTGAACTGAAAACTTTCTGGTGCAGATTGTTTTTTGGCAGCGGCTCCCTTAGCTGAGCGGTAAATAATGTACGAATTATTGGCTGTCTGCAGCCTCGCGGAGTCTCTGCAGAGCTGCAGCGTAAAGTCCATCTCCTCCTGTTGGGTCCTTCATTCGGTGCAGAGATTTGGCTCTCAGGGCCGAAATCATGACTCTGAAGGATTTCAGGAACTTTGTCATTAACGTAGTGCATACGAAACTACGTTTCAGAGAGTGTTTAGTGCAGCACAATGAAAGAAAGAAATGTCTAAAAGTGCATATGTAATTGTTTTTGACAATTTGAAAAGCAATGTGCATATAAAAATGGATGCATTAACACCAAGGTAAGTTATTTTACAACAAGCCCAGAAGCCTGGTTGGTTCATAAACCACTTACACATTTAAAATACTATGAAATCAGTCATATACAAGGATATTAGCCTGGTTTTAGAAATACTGACATCACAAGGTAAAGGTTCCTGTATTCTCTAGAAAGGTTATTGGAAACCTTCCTCATAATTTCCTGAAATAAAAACTATAAATTACAGATTACTTTTTCCAAGAAGGTCTTGCACAGTCTGTTACTCCTTAATGTTTTTAATAAGAAGCTGATTTATTGGGTGAGCGGGAAGTAGTTTAACAGAATTCAGTTTGAAAGGGACACAAACTACAACTCTTAATGCAGATGTGTGATTGTAGAGTCTTCACCTTACAATATAAAGTGCCCTGATGCTATATAAATAAAACTGAACTGAATGTGTTTCATAGGCTATTCCCATCCAGGTGTAGTTTCCAGCTGATAAATGTAAGCAGGTAGTTTACAACTCCTAACCAAAACGTGTCTGAATCTAACCATATACTTTGTAGTTGCCAAACTCAACCAAGGGTTTCTAGCATCTAAACCTAGCAAACTAGTTTTAGCTCTTGAGCTTAATATAGTAGTTTTAAACTGCCAAGTAATTTCTAGCACCTCAACTGAATAGGAACTTTCTAGCTTGTAAGCCTAACTTTCTAGTTTCTAACTCCTAAATCTGATGAGTAGCTTTTAGTGAAGAAACCTAACCAAGTAGTTTCAAACTCTGTCACTTAAATCTAACGAGTAGTTTCTAGTTTCTAATGTTCTAGTTCCCAAATTCAACTGAAATGTTGCTAACACCAAAATGTAACCAAGTTGTTTCTAGTTCCTAAACCTGAGAAACGTGTTTGGAGCTTTTAATTTGATGAGTACTTTTAAAAACCTGAACCAGAGTTTGGTTGGTAAATGCTAATGCTAATATAGTTTAAAAAATAAATAAATGACATGTTTCATTCAGTAAGACTTGAAACTACAGATTGAGACCATAAGCTCATCAGAAAAGTGTTTACTGAGGTCATACATGAAGGGAGCAGTCGATTCATTTTCTCTTCGACTCCTGTGCAACCAGGACTTGCCCCCCTGCTGGCCATTCGAAAGAATGCAGGCTTAAACCTTCACTTTTCAAAATATACATCTGTTTTTAATACTGTCTTCCAAGTTTCACTAAAATTACTCTTTAAATATAGAAATAATAATTTTATTTAGATGTTTTATTTATTTATTTTTTATTCATATTGCACAGTATTGTCATTTCTTTGGTCAGAGCTGGTTTGCAGATCTTGATTTTTTAACCTTATTGTATAATGCGACTATTTTACAAGTAGAAATGTTTGTAGAATGAGTTTTAATGTAGAATTTGAGCTGACTGATCCTGTAACCTGCAGCACAGTATCACGCAGTAGTACTGGTACTTGTACTGCAGTAGAGGTTACCACCTTCAGGCTCTCAGAGTGGATTACGTGCAGTCGAGCAGCAGATTTATTTGATTCCTCTCTCCTCCAGTTGTCAGCAGCAGCCTGACAGCAGAGTTTTTTGCTCGTGGCTAAAACAGTGAAGTTCATCCCATCACACTCGTCTAATTGCCATCGAGGGGAAACTGAGAGCCGACTTTCACATCTCTGAGAGATGGCTGCCCATGATAATGACCCGGCACTTTTCTCTTCTCTGAGCCTCCATAACAAGACTGTTCAAGGCCACATCAGTGCTCGAACAAGGAGCTTTTTACAATCAAATCACCGTTAATAAAGGGGATCCATCTCACATTTAAGAGACTGCGTGTTCAGGATTACATTTGGATTGTCAGTCACATTAACAAGGGTCGTCACAAAAAAGGTTTACAATTTATCGAAGGAGGTTCCTAACAAGAGAGGTTTGTCATTCTATAGGGTCACCCCAAGGGATGTCTGTGGCTCTATTATGATGTTTGTCATTTCCTACGAGTCTCTATGTCATTTCTTTGAGTTACCATAAGAACAGTTTTGTCATACAAGAGAGGTTTATCATTTCTGTGGAAGCCTAACAAATAAGGTTCAATATTTCTATGAGGTCCATACAGTGAAGGCTTAATATTTTTATATGGTCTTCACAATAAAGTTTTGTCATTTTTATAATGAGGGACCCCACTGAATTCATAAACAGTGAGACTATGCATTTTATTTTTATATAAAAAACCCCACATGGATACTTTTTGGGGGCGGGGGTTCCACATTGAAGGTGTGTAATTCCTTAAGGTGTAATTTCTTTACAGATCCCATAAGTGAATTTCTTCTCTCTTTGGGATTTCCACACTAAAGGTTTGAAGCGTTCCTCGGGGTCCCACATTGGAGGTTTGTGGGTTTTTTAGGGTCCCCACATTGGAGGTGCATCATTCCTTATGGTCCCCATGAGGGAGGTCTGTGGTTACTTCTTATGGGTCCCATGTCACTTTTTTCAGGAAAGACTCTTTTCAACCAAAACCTTGGTGACTACTTTACAAACAGGATTTACAGGAATTAGGCATGTGTGTATGTAGTTATGGTCCTGACAACTCCTTTCTGCTGAGAATAAGACAATATTCTAACATCACTGCATTAAACTGGTTTTTGGAAACATCAGCTGTGCATTATTTACTATTGTACCATTTAAATAATATTATATATACATGTGTAGGGATGGGTATCGTTTAGGTTTTATCCGATACTGGTGCCAAATCGGTACTTTTGAAATGGTGCCGGTGCTCAAACGGTGCTCAAACCGGTGCTTAAAGAATGGAGAACACAAAATTGGTCCAAAAACCTCTCATGTTCAGCTGTTTTTTG
>NW_005187480.1:256553-265937 GCF_000239375.1 Pundamilia nyererei | reverse complement strand
CTCTAACAGAACGTACGTACCTGGCCCCGCCTACTATCCTCGGAAACGTAAAATGATTGGCTAGAATCTAAAGTGTATCACAGCTCAGGAAAAAAAAAGCACCGAAATAAAGCACTGAAATGTGCGCTGCTTTTCGGTCTGGTTACTACCGTTTATGGACACCGGTACCCATCCCTATACATGTGTGTGTGCCTGTGTGTGTATAACATTTTTATGTATTCTTATGTATCTTATATATTCTTAATTTTATGTATATTATGGTACAGTAAGAGTATGTCACTGTCAGTAAATTGTCTGGTGATGTCTTAACAAAACATCAGGTGTCTCACCAGGGGACAAAAATATAAACCTTGCCCACCCACCTGTTCACATGATGCTGGGAAAGTCTGACATCTGTGAGTCACATGTTGTTAAATTGTTCCCAAGACATTTTAGTATAAAAACAACAATGTAGACTTAGTTTCGCTTACTTTTAAAATTCTTGTATTTTTGAAAGTGAAACAAAAATAAGTTTTTTGATTAATGCTTCATTGTTGCTAATGTTTTTGTTTTTTTAAAATAAATAAGTAGTTAATTTATATCTATTTCTGTTTGGGCTGAAGACTGAATCTTTGTACCTCATATCTATCTATGCTTCACCTATTTTATTTTTAAAAATCTATTTATTGATATAAGCATTAATATTATTATTGTCATTTTTTTGTTGCGGACCACTTTGGTTGTATTTGTGCTATATGGGTAGGGATGGGTACCGGTATGGCACCGGTTCTGACAAACGGTAGTAACCAGACCGAAAAGCAGCGCACATTTCGGTGCTTTATTTTGGTGCTTTTTTTTTCCTGAGATGTCATACACTTTGAATTCTAGCCAATCATTTTACCTTTCCGAGGATAGTAGGTGGGCCCAGGTACGTACGTTCTTTTAGAGCAGAGCTACAGATTAAAAATGCCCAAGGTGAAACGGTCAAATTCTGGCTGTACTTCACAGCAAAAGATGCAAACTCAGCAGCCTGCAACAAGTGCTTTAAGGTGATACTGTGCAAAGGAGGTAACTCCTCAAATCTGATGAAACACCTGGCGACGCATAGCAGTTTGTTAAAAGCCAAGAAATGCGCCGTATTTGATAGCTTACTGCGAGACCTCACACCGGGCACATCTACTGCGGGTGGGTTGCCTGTTATCGGACCCAGAGTTAGCAACATCCCCCAAAGACCTGAAGAGTAGAGTCCTGGCCCCTAGCCCTGCCAGTGTAGCAGAAATGATGACGGATGATGACGGCAGCAGCAGCCGTTCTTCTCTGCGTGAGTAGCTTAATGCCGTCCGTGTGTAATTTACATTGAGTACGCTAATCACGTTATTAAATTAATGCATGTAAGGTGAACTAGCAAACACCGTTGTAGTTACATGCGGCTGTCTTCTTGTTTGATATCAGATGCTCCCTTCACCCTGGCCTAAAAGGTTAAAATGACCAAAGAAAAAGTGTAAAACAGCTAAATATGAGAGGGTTTTGGATAAAGTTTGTGTTTTTTCCATTGATTAAGCACTGCTTCCAGCCAAGAGTGATACCATAAATCCCCTATAGCTGCAGAAAAGGCTAACATTGTTATCTTTTTACAAAAAAACCAGCTGAACATGAGAGGTTTTTGGACCAATTTTGTGTTCTCTATTCTTTAAGCACCGGTTCGAGCACCGTTTAAGCACCAGCACCGTTTCAAAAGTACTGGTTTGGTACTGGTATCGGATAAGACCTAAACGATACCCATCCCTATATATGGGTGATATTTAATTAAAGCTGGGTAGAAAAAATGGTTTTAAAATTAAAGCCTTTTATAAAACCTTTCTGACTGTAATTTGAATTCAGAGTTATATAATATTCTAGTAAGTGTAACGAAAGTCTAATGACTTGGTCAGAAAAATAATGTTGCTGTATGGACCCATGAAATACTTGCGCATGAGTTCTGTTTAAATAAAGGTTTTAAAAGATTAAAATGTATGTAAATCATTTTACTTAAACATTTTTACTTTGACTACCATTAGAAAAGAGTAAACTAGCTAACAGGATGTTAGCATCATCCACCACATGGCTTTAAAGTCACGTTCACGTTAAACCAAAGCCTTTTGGAAATTTAAAAACAAGAGTGGGAAACACTTCCACTGCTGACTCTTTGTTAGCAACGCCTGGTAAATAAACACAGAACAACTGAAAGGACTTGCCTGGCTTCATTCACAGCTGATCCAGCTTTCTGAGTCAGGATGCTAGCCAAATATCAGATAACATTGGAAAATGCAATCAGAACCAACGTTTAGCATTCATTTTGATCCCATCCGAGCATGTCCAGATTGGGCCCTAACATGTCAGAGATGCAGTTTATTTGCTCCAAAGACCTTTAGGTTTCCTCCTCCTGCACTGATATTAAACACTGTTAAAGGAACCCGGTTCAGGTCAGGTACCAGTTCTGGTCCACGTTCCTCAAAACCCTTGTCTAACCTGACTCTAGTTCATGTGTGAAAACACGACCGTGAATGTGATCTCCGTCTCCCACTGCCGCTCGCTGTGATCCCCAGCTCCTCGAGGAAATTGCCTAATTACATATTTAAGGTGTAATAAGACAGTTTGTGCGCTGGCCTGTGATGTAGCGAGTGCGGCGAAGTGCTCCATATTTCAGCGGGTAAGGCGGCGTGGCTCGATGATAATGGCTTGTTAAGGTGGAGGAAGAAGGAGCTGCTGCTGCTCTCTAATCACTCTGAAGCCTTGATTAGCCCGAGCACACGAATAATGGGTGGCATTTTCTGCGGCCTGTCGGGCGGCGGCGGAGGAGGGAGGGGGGTGATTTAACAGCCTCCCTGCTCCTTCCTCCTCTTTCTCATCCCAGTGGTTTTGATCTATTTTTTACTGCCCGTCTCAGTCATTTATCAAGAGCAGAATGGCTAGTAAAGTAATCTGACATTAGCACCCAGTGACTAATACCTCAGGAAAGAAAAAGAGAGACAGGAGAGGTTTGTCATTTAAATAAATCATGGAGCACGTCTCCATTAAAGGTGAAAAAAAGAGAAAGAAATGTTGGAATTGGCCTCTGAACCTCAGCGCTCGTTTTCAAAGCAAACTGGAGAGTGTGTAGATGAGAGCCAGTTAAACGGGGAAGCAAAGGGACGGCTCTGAATGCACACATTTAATGACGACTGAGATTCGACTGTTACACGATGGTGCGAACAGGTACATCATTTATTAAATATAGTTGGTAAATTATAAATCACCTGACTGATGTTTATCATGTAAAATGGATCATAGATTATTAGAAAAACTAGTATCCAGTTATGTTACTGCCAAGTAACAAATACCAGTTATTGCTGTTTATTTAACGTACATGACTGGTTCAGCGAGCAGTGAGTCAGTCTAACAGTTCACAGCATTAGGGGCGTGGCCTCTGTGATGGGTGGGTGGCAACACAGGCGGCTGTAGCTGTGAGCTGTTGGCTGGGCTTCACCTCAGCTAATTGGAGCTAACTGCCCGTGTTTGTGTTTTGGGATGTTTTTAATGCAATTATCTCACCAATAATATGGTTTTCTATACATTCATTCATTTGTTGCTGCTGATGTGGGACCTGGTCTTCCCGGCCACCTCTTTTAGTGATGGTGGGGCATTCTCAAACCTGTGGAGCGGTATAATCTCTCTAATCCAAACCTAAGGCCCAGGGGCCAGAATCAGCCTTGCAAAGACTCCAGTCTGGCCCATGGGACAGCTTTAGAAAATGTGAATAGATTGTGCATAGATTTTTAACTTTTCACTGTATTTTCAAAAGTTTTTCCTGTTGATAAAGACTCCCACCACCCATTACAACCATACTACACCAAAGTACAAGCACATTTTCTGTGATTTAATAAAATCATTATTGTCTAAGTTTACAATTACATTAAATGTCATTAAATAAAATAATTGTTAATGAAGAAGTGTTTTTTTTCCAAGATTTGACTGATTTTATGTATAATGACCTTTTTTGTTTTGGGGGGTTCATGTGGGAGGAGCTAGCTACCCGGTTTGATCTAAACAAACTGACACCTACAGTGCCGGAAGGTCTTTGATCATTGCTTTGAAAAAGTTTTGAAGGACAAAATAATTGTTTAAACTTCCTTTTCAGTGTGCAACTCGTCTAATGGTTGGAAGCTTCTGAGCTACACTATTCATGTTAAAATTTATGACTCTACAAAGTCAGATTTACCTCCTGCTCTCAAGGTCAATAACTTATGTTTATACAACATTAAATATTGTTTTATGATTTTAAAACGTATGTTTGAGTACATCAGTGGGCAGATCGTTTGAGTGCGGTCTGAAAGCACAACTCTGCTGTGAAATTATGGCGTCACTATGACCCCTGACCTCTGTTTGTTAGTATGTAGCGTCCACGTCTGACGAGTCAGCGCGTGATGTCATGGGCACATCACTCAAGCTGTCCACTCATACGTAGTTTACATGAAAATTAGCACTACATTTTCTCCCCTCATTTTATCATCAGCAGATCAGACGTCCAGGCTTTAGACAGCTGACGAGAGACGGCCAAACAACAACATAACGTTACAAGCTAACGTCATGCCGCTAACATTATAGACAATAACGCCCACGTTAGTTCCACTTCAAGAAAAGTTTTAATTACAGCAGCTAACACTGACGGAAAATAATGAACATCCTCTACAACTCACCTCAGTATCACCACCATTAATCTCAAATGAACTTCATTGACAGTATAAGGAATAATGCACAGAGACGTGTCAACATCAAATGTAACAAAAATCAGGTAAATACCTGATCCAGTGACTGCAGTTCCAGTGACTGGGGTTGTTACCCATATTGATACAAAATACTGATGTATTTAAACTTTTGTAGGCCTTTATATTTCGTCCAATATCATTTGAGGCATTGTTGATAATAGTGGGCGCGGAAAATGTCGAAGTCACACTTCACACACTCGGAGGGCGTAAGTTAAGATCCATCTTCAGCCCTCCCTTGCCCCATTTCTCCACATAAGGAGTAAGATGCTGGTCCTTAAAGTGTTCTACTTCCTCTGAGAGAAGATATACACTTGTTTGTTTACTCATAGTTTCATCTATATGATGTTTAGCAGGTTTTTCACTATGTTTCAGGATTATTACACGTCCAGAATGGCCAACAAGTTCATGTCACATGGTCAGCAGTCACGTGCCTGCAAAAATGACATCATTGGGCAAAACTATAGCAAAATTAGTACAAAATTCTGACAGAAAGGTGAATATGGCAAAATACTGAAAACACAACCAGATACTAAAAATACATAAAATATACTGGAGTGCAGACATGTTTCCTCCACTTATTATTGTATTGACCCTGTTCCTCCCTCATGCACACCTCACTTCCTTTAATCTCACTTTTCTCATCACTGATTGGTTCTTGGGTTTCCTCATTCCTTAACTGAACTCACCTGGAACTCATTATATTAAGACTGCACTGATACATCAGGTGAATTTCTTTTGTTCTTCTAGTTTATATAGTTTATTAGGTTAATTTGTTTTAAGGTTAATGCCTCGAAGGCTGACCTCGTTTGTCTTTCAGAGTTTAGGGATCCATCTAAAGGAATGTAAGTTAAAGTAAAGAAAAACTCTGGAGAGTCATTGATGATAATAATCCCTTCCTTTGAACCTTCTAATAATAATAATAATGGATTGGATTTATATAACGCTTTTCAAGGCACCCAAAGCGCTTTACAATGCCACTTTACAATGCCACTATTCATTCACTCTCACATTCACACACTAACTATATATATAATATACAATCAACACCTTGAAGCTCAACCATCAGGGCGTTATTCGAGCCGTTATTATTTATCTGCAGTGTCCTCTTCAGCCTGTAGGGGGCACTGTGAGGGCCGTTTGTGTGATTTTTCTGTAGGATAAAAATGATTTCTGCATGACAGAACCAAACAGACAGATTTTTGGGTTTCATCTCTTTATCCGTGCCCTGGTGTGAACAAAGAGAGTGAAGCAGTCGATGCGCTCAGATAATCCTGCAGCACCGCGGTCCACCTCCATCGATCTTGCTCTGCAGGTCTGTCGGGGTTTGGTGGTGGTGAGGGTCAGTCAGTCATCCATGCTGCTGGAGATGGATGGTTCACACACACACACACACACACACACACACACACACACACACACACCTCTGCACGCCCCCACCTCAACCCCGAGACGGCCAATCAGCTGCAGGCCAGCGGTCAAACTCTGCATCTACATTATGCATGAAGCAGAGAGTCCTGAGAGGCAGCAGCAGAGTCGAGTTCGCTTAGGATGTTTACTCCACCGTGTGTGTGAGTGTGTGTGTGTGTGTGCGTGTGCTTGGCCCTGCTTGGGGGTCCAGACATGAACCCCTCTGAGGGAAACCGTCCTCTTCCTCCCTCCCGCCACTCTGCAGCCTATACGAGACAATAAAGATGAGATCAATAAATATTGATGATTGTAATTTTGTGTTTGTCTGCCAAAATGTGCAATTATCTAAATTTAAATTTAAATTCAACAACTATTGAAACACGACAGAAGAGTAGATTATATTGTTTATTTATCCCAAAGGCTTGAAAATCCTGGACAGAAATTAAATATAACCTGTAGAAAGACAGTTTAAATACATGGAATAAATATATCAACTCCAATATTCCAAATATCTCAAAGAAAAATGTACCTGGTCAGGTGAACCGTCACTCAGATGTGCTGCTACAGGTCACATGCTGATCCTCCAAATACTGAGGGAAGGTCCTCCCTCCTTTAGCAAAGGATACACCTGACTGTCCTTTATGAAAGGAAAGGAGATAATTACGATGTTTCTGCTGAGGTCAAGGAGAAGTGGTTAGGAAAAAGTGGTAAAAAGAATATTTATTTAGTCTATTTGTCCACCGTCTTAGGCTAAGACAGCTGATGCACTTCAACTCCACTTTTGTCGCTTCCCCAATGTGGTGTTTTTGTAAATATCTCAGGTTTCTGTCATAAATCCTTGTTTTTCTCTTTTTTTAAAGGTGTTTAAAATGATTCTTGTTCCCACTTTCAGTTTACTTCCTGTTTTATTTTGAATGTTAGTTGCTTCCTTTCTTTGTTCTCTTCCCACCCTCATTATAGTCTCATTGAGGGCACCTGTACCTTTTTATCCTCCTGAGGTTAGGTGAAATTCCTGCATTTGTTTTGGATGTTA
Organism: Pundamilia nyererei; assembly: GCF_000239375.1. NCBI lineage: Eukaryota > Metazoa > Chordata > Actinopteri > Cichliformes > Cichlidae > Pundamilia > Pundamilia nyererei. Next base: position 258,734 of record NW_005187480.1, on the reverse strand, counting down.
TTTCGCAGTGATTAGCAGGTATCTGTCTGGGTGAAGCTCACCTAATAATGGCAGCTGAGAAATAAAGAGAGGAGCCGTGTGACTGACTTGTATTGATGGGGAAATTTGCTTCTCTCTGTGTTTCAGAGATCAGATGATTCTGCCTCTAACACATATTTCCCTTCAGCAACATGAAGTTCAATCAGGCAAACGCCTCTTTGTTCATTAAACTCAGCCAGGCCACTGCGATCAATACGCCTGTAGAGCCGACATTAACGAGACCGCACCTCACCGCTGTACCGGACCGGAGACAGGCTGGATCCACCGCACACCTTTGCTCCAAAGTCCATCAGAGGCTGAGTGTTAATGCGTGCATTAGTGAGGAGGAGGAGGATCCCCTGAGCCCCACGTTTCTCCAACTTAATTATTAAGAGGGAGGGGGGCTAATGAACTGTAGGATTACAGAGGTGATAATCGCTGCCTTGGTAGGTGCATTAAGCCTGGCTGTGTCATTAGGCTGCGAGCCTGACAGCCGACAGTCAGCGACACAGAAACAGACAATAAACGTAGCAAAGGATGGACCCGCAAGGAGTTTTCTGATTCTGGGTGAACCTTCAGAGCCTCTTTGAAGCTCGGCTAGAAAACGAGGCTTTCCCAGGCATTCAGGCGGGTATAACCCTGTTTCCACAAAGAGTAGATGTGCAAGTGATTTAAAGGCCACGTTTAACTGAAACTAGTCCAGAGAAACAAGTCAGCTGTTTAAAAAATATCTCCTCATTTTGAAACTGCCGACAGCACATTTAAATTAGAATGCTCCAGAATGCTTCCCACTCACAGAGGACTCACGCTGCTGAATAGTTTGAGGCCTCCGTTATTTCCAGGTCCAGATGTTTTCTAAAGGGGTCAGAGTTCAGCATCTGGACTCTTACTGTTAGAGCACAAACAGTGAGGGGTTTGATAGCGACGACCAATGATAGTCACAGTCTGAACCTTCGAATAGTGAAAGACTTAACACACCTGACATGTGAAAATCATGAGAATATTTTTCAGACTCACTGATTTTTAATTCAACTTCAAATAATCACATTCAAGCACCACATTTATTTTTGTTTCTTATAAACAAAGACCAGCATGATGTTTGGTGGCAGGGAGGCTCTTGTAGAGTCAGTGCTCTTTCATATTGTAAGAGGCATCTGAGGTTATTTGAAAGCATGCTGATTGCCTCTGATTGGAGGTTTGTCCAACCGACAGGAGACCTCAGGATGGATCGAGAACTCTCCGGAGAGATTATATATCACAGGAATTCCTGAGGAGAAACTGGGAATACCCTGGATGGATGGTTTGTATATTTAAATGTGGATCTCTACATTAAATATTTGTTTCTTGTTTCTCCCACCCAGGTCTCATTTACCCATGATCCCCCACTCGTCATTCCTGATGTCCAGAGGGGATGAGTCCGATTTATCATTGTTTCAGGTGACGTTTCCCATTCATCACCTGCAGGCGCTTCATTAGCAGAGAGCAGGCTATGAGGGTAATTAAATTCAAACACAGTTATGTAACGTGGACACACATGATGAAGTGCTCTGTGTGTTTGCGCAGCATCCCAACATGCTAATGTTTGTATGTGTTTGACCTGCAGTCGGTCTCAGCCCACAGCTCCCTCTGTTAATTTAGCTTCTGACTTATGAAGCAAACGGTCTCCTCTTTAGAGGTCCACACTGTCAGACCTCATGTGATCACAGAAATATCAGAAATAAAGAAAAATCAGAGAAACACGCATGTGGAGTAGGCTGAACATTTTGGGCCTGTCTCAATATGTGTACTTGCGTTCTCGTGTACTCGCGACACGTCATCAGTCGGAGATCAAGTACTGTTCCAATTCAAAGTACGAGAACGCAAAAAAAATCCCGGCTGTGTTCTTGCTCTGCCTGTTTTATCGAGCATGCATCGGTGGTGTTTTGTGTGTACTTGGTACAGCTAAATATCCCAGAATGCATTTCATCCCAAACTCAAACATGGCAATGGCGGAGGAGCACTTTTAATTATTACTCTTTCTGGGTCACAAAATAAACTTTTAAGTTATTTTCAAGGGAGAATGTAGCTGTGTAAACTTCAAATATCTGCTCGATTTATCAAGATATCATGTACAGTGGGGCAAAACAGTATTTAGTCAGCCACCGATTGTGCAAGTTCCCCCAC
>NW_005187480.1:242324-254774 GCF_000239375.1 Pundamilia nyererei | reverse complement strand
AATGTTAATGTTTGGTTTATTTCAGTGTTTTATTTGTTCCTGAGTAAATCGGTTTGGCTGAGATAAAAGTTAAGCTTCATAACATGTTACTCACAATTAAATTAAGAGGGGACGGCAGTAAAAACTCCGGACCTGTGACATCATCAAGTACGCTGGTGTACAAATCGTGATTCCGTGCTCTCATTCTCGGCAAGTCGCATACTTGAGAACTGAGAAAGGGCCAATGTTTTAACCCTGTTCCATGATACATTCTTAGCATGATTTCTGTATATCATACAGGCTGTTTAAAGAAGCTATAGCTAGCTGGACAAGTTCCTCTATCTTGGCTGTTATTGCACAAAGTAAAGGTTATGCATTTTTGTTTACTGATTGTTAAAATAAGCACTTCATATACAAGTTAGTATCATGGCTCAAGTTAGCTGCTGAAATAATTTGGCAAGTTAGCCAACTAACAATATTTGTCTAGTGACAACATTAGCAAGCAAGATGTGTTTGGCCAGCTAGCTGTAAAGTAACTTTTTAATGTTAGCACATGAAAAAAAAATGGAGATGTCGAGCAAAATCATTAGAAGATTTGGATGGCTACTCATCCTTATTCACTCAACGCAGGATTCTGTTTCATGAGATAGCTTTAAATTTGCCTGTGCTAGCAGAAACATGAATATTAGCTAACATTGCCTAGAAAAAAGACAGCTGAATGTGATCCACAAAACTAAAAGACCCCTCCCTGATCCAAATGTTCTGCTGTTCAAGTATGTGTTAGCAGGTAAATTCCAAGCTATGTCTGCCGGCTAACACCAACCTTTGCCAGTAGAACAACGATTTGGGACTTGGTTTGATTTTAAAAGCAGCATCTCTCTATTAACTGAATGCCCTGAATGCGGGATTATTAAGGATCGGGGGGCCCTATGAAAGGTCCCTGGACATGACAAGTGCTAATAAGCAGTACTGGTTATCTCCATCACGATTCTATTTAGTATGAAAGCTGCATTGTTGACTTCCTTAGTGCATATGTTTGCAGTCTTATTGAGTTTGTTCTTATTATTTACAAACTAAATACCAGAAAGTCAGAATATTCTCCATGAATTAAAATACTACTAATATTATTCAGTATTTGACAAGTCTTCAAATACCATTTTCCTGCCAGATGAGCTTTGTGTTCTTCAAGAGTTTTGAGAACCTTGTTTGTCTTCTCTTTGTATGGTTTTTCTGTTTGTGCTGTAGTATCTAATTTCATCGCACTGCAGAGATTTCGGTTAACAACTCTTCTTTCATGTGGTAGAGATACAATCTAGAATTTTCTGGTAAAATCAGGGGATAATCCACACTTTAAGATTAGAAAAATTCAGAACTCACACACTTCCTGAATTTTAAATTCTCTTTGACAGAAGTTTTTAAAGGATTTTTTAAAAGGGAAGATAGCGCTTTCAAACATATTATTACTGTAAATTCTCAACTACCACCACATAAGAGGAATTCTGGTATTCTCAGCAGAAAATTTTATCTTCAGCATAACCGCAGCACTGTGAAGATTTTTCCCCTCCACAGATTGGAAACAAACAAAGTGAAGCTGGGGACCTGCGCACAGATAAATGTCCAAACGTTAAACCTGGCCCTGGAGCTGACGCAGAGACGGGACTTCCAGAGTTGTCGTTTCCCTCTGAATGCTTTTCTGCTCCATTTGCTGCCTTTACAGCCACGGTGCGGAAGGTTCGACCCCACCGTCACTACCCTGCAGGCTCGTCGGTGTGCCAGAGTCAAAGCATCAAGGCTGGGGAGGGATGGAAATGAGTCGTAAAGACCCTGGAAAATCCATGAGAAAAAAAACACACACACACACACTTATCCCAGCGATCAGAGCATAAACGAACATGAGCTGACAGGAAAAACAGAAGTGAGCAGAGTGTGATCGTAAATAAATAATATTTCTTATTGTTGTTTTTCTGTACCCTACAACATATATGACAAATAAGAAAATCAGTGTAAAATCATCTAAGACTACACTGTGAAAAGCTTCAGGTATTTTCTTTTTCTCTTCCTCACTCGCTTCCTCTTTTACTTTGGTAATCTCTTTCCCTTTGAACTTCTGTCCTTTTACTTCCTGTATATGTCTTTTTCCCACCTTTTTGATCGTTGCTCACTCCTGTGACCACAACAGAAATTAGAGCTATTTTTTACTTTCCTTTTTCTCTCTTCACGTTCTGCTGAGCTGATTGAAGCTTGTAAATTTGTATTCCCATCTACTGATATTATTTTATTATTAGGTTAATTTAGCACAAGGTTCTGTTAGCTTTGCACAAAAATAGAAACGTCCTCCAAAGAGCTACTTTTACTTACTTTGAGTATATTTTAGAGCCGGTACTTTTTCACTTTTACCTGAGTAAAGAAGTTGAATCTGTACTTCAACTTCTACTGGAGTATTTTTTAACACTAGTATCTGTCCTCTGAACTGTCTGCACTTTTGACAGCTCTGCTTCAAAGAAGTTTACGTTCAGGTCCACTTGTTGTGCTGGAAGGGGCAGTGTTGGGTTGTTGACTCTTTGTACTTAAATATTTTTTACATAAAGCTGTCACAGGTCTGAGAATGATTAAATGTCCGTCAGATCTGAAAAATTAAGTGTAAGTATGTTGATTTTTTAGAAAGAAAATCTTCCCCGTTTCTGTTCACCTGTCAGTTGAAACTCTTTTCTTGCGGGTTTACCAACAAATAAACTCCCCCAGCTTTATCAAAACTTTTTTTTTCACATTGATTCATTAATTTTCTCCTTGCCTGAGTCCTCATTATTTCTTAAACTTATTTTGATGATGAATATTCAGTGACTGTGGACTCTTAAAATGCATCGTTGGTGGGTAATTGCAGATTTCTCTGCTTCCTGTCCGACTGCAGCAGTCTAATGTGCTCATGCAGATCACAGCACATCTAGAGCGTCTCTCCAGATGGATTTTCTGACTCTCTGATCCGTGTCACGGCTTCGCGGTGCTGCCGCCTGCTGTGCGGTCCAGTCCGCCGGGTCCCTCCATGGGCCGTTTATGTTAATCACGTCATAATGTTATTTAGATCAATCGATCGGCCCTCTCGCCCGGCGCTGCCAGGCTGAGGTCAGGAGCCATGGGGGTGATGGGTTACATTTGCACAATGCTGTGGAGCCGGGCGGCCCCTCGCCGTGGAGGGCGGGCGTCGTCCTCCTCACGCCTGCGGCCCCACGCTGAGCCTCAGAGCGCTGGCCTTTTCCCCTCGCCAGCCCGTCAGACGGAGGCAGACTGACAGCGAGTCCCAAACCCCCCGACCGCCTTCAGACATGACTGCTGCTGTCAGGCGCTCAGATATCACCACGACTTATTCTCCAAACCCCAGCTCGCCATCACGCACGTTCAAAACTGAGCTGAGGAGCAAATGGGCCTCTGTGACCTTTAGTGCAGAATGAGCACAAACAACATGAAAAATAACGGCGTGTTTCACAGCTAACCTTTAACATGCCTGTTTAAAAAGCTGCTGCTGGGCTCACGGGTGCTGCATTCAAAGCCACAGAACTTTATTTAAACTCCTGTTTAGGTCCCAGAGGGTCCAAAGATGCTAAATCTGTCAGAAAATTAAGTTCAGACTTCTGAGGAATGACCTCACACTAACAAAGAGTGAGATTGATGCACACAGGCACGAATGATGATGCTTTCCAGTTTAACTTTTCAGCTTCTGTGCTTTTAAATTTCCCGACTCATAAGCACAGAGTTGGAGTTTTTATAAATGGAAGTCAGCCGATGTAATTTAGGTGAAGTCCTAGTAGTGAACTCTAGCTTTCCAGGTTCAGTGGACTCTTTAAAGATGTTTCACTCTCGGCTGTTCACTTTGGTACATCAAAAAAGCTTCAGGACTACATGGACACCAATTGATTACTGCTCTGACACTGTGTTAAGGTGGTCTATGAGTGTACTGTCCCCTATGGACGGTTACTAACTCCCAGATATCCACAAGCAGCTAAAAAAAAAGGACTTCAACCCCATAAACATAAAAACTGACTCTCAGGAGCTCAACCATCAGCTACAACAGGATTATCTTCACTAATGTTGTGTTATCATTTGTTATTAAAGAGAAACAGAAACAGTTACACATGCTGAAACATCTATTTTCTCAATAAATGAGAGTGAAACAGTCACAGTGAGGTGTGCAGCACCAGGGTGGCCTTTTTATTCCATATCCTGTAATGTGAGAATACCGATTATTTGTATTGAGTCAGCACATACAAGCAGTTCTTCTTGCAGACTGTCTTACAGGTGAACTTGTGACTGATCGGGGTTTAAACAACTGGTGTCTGGACCAGCAGCTGGCCAATCACCTTTACTGGTCCTGGGCCATTGATTATGTCAATAAGGGACAAAACAAATGGCCAGTAATAGACTTCGATGCAGCCGTTTGAAACTGGGATTCTGTCAGAGAGACTCTGTGTCCCCATCGACTCCTGGAAGTCCACTGATGTCAACAAGAGAATAAAACCTGAGCCGATATCGACGTTATGCAGTCATTTAACCATGAACAATGAGATTTGAACTTGTCTGCCATTTCTGACATGTGACAATCATGATGACAATGATGGACAGGCCTAGAGACCAGCCCATGACCTCCTGACAACCGTCTGTCGCTAGGGAAAAATGTATTCCTGCAAAATCCTCCCTGTGATTGCTTTGGTCGCCATGAGATTACCGTTATCACCGATAGTTTGCACGCTGACTTGCCTGCAAACACTTGCCAAAGTAAAAGTTGTGGCCCAGAGCTGCATCCAGCATGTTTCAAAAGGCACAACTTTTACTTTGAAGGCAAACAGTCTCTATTTCCACTCTGTGTTGCACTTTTCGAAGGAGGTTTTGGCAGAGCACCCTCTTTGTGACCACCAGCGACCTCCAGGAACAGCTCGCCAAACAGTCGGGGAAACTCATTTTTCCCTCATGACTTTTGTTTATATCATATCCAATATGGTGAACAACTCCTGAGCGATGTGTGCATGACATCAGGTGAAAAACCATAAAATCGCAACTTCCCGTTAATCTTTGTGAAGAAATTGGTCCTAGTGCAGCAGGGGGTGCTTCTGAGGTGTTCATCAGCAAAAGAAACACAGTGTGTCTGAACTAAAATAAAATGGCTTCACATCTTTTAACCTTCGTGTGCACACAAGAAGCAGCTGGTTGTGCTGGTTGAAGGTTATGGGGACGTCCCCAGTGCTTGAGGAAAGGTGTTTTACTCCAGCTTAAAAATGAGACTAAACTTGTTGTCTTCACGACACGATGAAGAAAAATGTTTAACCCATGACATTTTTATTACACGCCTCCATAGACCCCAGAATTCATTCTGAGGTTTCGATCATATTGGAGATATTAATGGACTTACACGCATGTCCAACACACACCAAATAAGCAGGCACACAGGTGTGTCTATGAAGATAATATGAGAGGACGATGGACTCCCTCGTGTCCACACAGAGGCCATAATGGACTCTAACATGCAAGACAATGGACTCAGGTGGACTTCCCCGAGTCCATTTAGAAGTGGTGGTCGACGGTGTCCTCATTAAGACACTAAACACAAACACAGGCTCTCAAGTGCACCTGCAGGGACGTTGATGTAGAGGCATAAACAGACTCTGAGCCGTCCTCGCAGAGATGCTAACAGCTTTTCATGTTTGATAAACTCGGAATGAAATCACATCAGACCTGTCCACGTGGCGACGGGCTCTGACCGCCGACACCTTCACATCATCTCTTTGTGTTTTACCATTTCCTCTGTTTTTATCAGAAACGCTCTCACAGCCGCTATACCTGCGATTAAAAATGCACAAACTCGACAGCTTCCTCTCCTCCGCACAGTCTCCTCCTGCTCCTCTCCGGCACATAAAGACAATACAAAGCCTTCACTCTCAGAGCCTCCCTCACTTGTTTGGCCTCCCCCAGGACCCATAGGCGTTGTTGGAGCCCGGCGCTCTCCCCCGGCGCTGCGGTTCACCAGGTGTTGTCTGCAACAGGCAATTAGTAGAATAGGTGTAGCTGTCAATCAGCCGGCTGGAAGATTAGCTGCTTGGCCGTAATTAGCGGGTTAGAGGCTTCTTGGCCCAGCGGATAAAGGCTTTGCCAATAATGGGCCCTGGGGTATTAATTACTGAAGGTCGAAGCTGCCGAAAAGGCCAGGATCTTAGCAGCAGCACACGTAAGATGATTGTTTAAATTTCAAAAATAATACTGGTCTGACAGTTGTTGGAGTCCCGCGGGGCGGCGGGTACAAGGTAGCCGAGGTAATTAGTTTGAAGAGGGAAAGGGCATGGTTACAGGCGTGTTTGTGAAGAGTGAGGAGGGGAAGGGAGGAGAGGGGGGATAGAGAGAGGAAAATATAAATGTGAGGATGGAGGGGGGAGTAATGTAAAAATAAAAACAGGAGGGAGGCTGGAAATGCGAAGGTATAGATGGAGAGGGAGTGGAGGATGGAAGGAGACGCTGCTGTGAGAACATAACAACATAAGAGGGAGGAGAAAGCGGGAGGGGGTGGGGGCTGGGGGTGAAGATGAGGATGAGGAAAGAAGAAGAGGTGAAATTTTAAAACTCTGCGTCCGAATATTCTGGTGACACCCTCCAGGGAAACCCCGCCCTCGTCATCCTTCCTTCCCAGGAAAACCTGAGGAGATCTGTTTCCTCCTGAGGCCTCTGCAGACTCGAGCAGCAGTAAAAGTGTTTCTCGTTGTTCCTGCAGAGGACGGTAAACGCTGCGTAAATCCATCAGCGCCTGACGTCTTTTTACTGCCGATGCTTCAGTTGCTCTGATTCTCGACGCAAATCGCAGCTGCGGGCGATATCGAGACTGCACGAGGGAACGGAGAGATGCAGAGAAGCCATCTTTAATGCCGCATGGCTGCAGAGTTTTAGCCACAGACGATATATGAAAGATGAATGTAGCCATGAGCATTTTGACCACCACCACGTTTGTGTATTCGAGTCAGAATGACCGTATCTGGAAAATGAAGGTCGAAAAACTATCCTGTAGAGTTCACTGCAATGGCGGGAACTGGCTTTAGAGACCATGTAAACATGCTAACATTTTAACATGGGAGCCTATGGGCTCAGTGCTGGAGCCAGCCTCTGGTGGCGGTTAGTGGAATTGCAGCTCAGTGTGGACTTTCCAGTTGATGTTTAGTGAAACTTGCTTAATTATTTTTATGCAAATTAAGGTATTGTGCACTGCAAACTGAGCAGAAGCATGCAAAAATCCTGCAAAAGTACATAACACACTAAAAAAATACACAACACCCATAAATCCTCTGCTTCTTTTAAACGTATCTTAATGCAGTCCTGTTGTGTTTTGGGAGATTTTGTCTTTTTTCTACTTCCACTGTGTTTTATTCCGTTGTCTTTTGTTTGCTTTTGCAGCTTTTTTTTTTTCAGTTCCAATGCATTTGATCTCTCAGGACCACCATAGCATTGGGTGGATGTGGCTGACTGCAGGTAATAGTGAAAGCAGGCAGACTTTCACAGGAGGAAAAGCAGAAGCGTAACTGGTGGAGGATGCTTAATAGCTGGACATGACCCTCCGTTAATAATCAGAAAATCAGGTTAAAAAACAAACCTCCTGCAGCTTTAAATTCAGAGCCTCCAGTCTGTCCCTGAAAACGAGACTCGGCTCCCCCCTCTGTCTCCCCCCTCTCCATGCTGACCATACTGTAAATCACCGCTCATGTAAAACTCTGCACCTGTGGCCCCCCGGCGACTCCTGATCCGAGGGCCACAATAAACATGTCAGGCGGGCCCCGCCTCCCCCCAACGGCCCCCATAAATAAACATAAACCACAGCAGCAGTAGTGCATGCTGGGTGCAGCCAGGGGTCGTTACAGCGTGTGTGCTGTGTTTGTCATTTTTATTTATTTTTATTTTTTTATTCTCTCCACTGCAGAGTTGAAGCCTCGACACAACACAGCAGCCTCAACTTTATTTAAACCCACATGTTCAGAGTCAACAGAGTCAGAAGCAGAGCAGCGTTTAGTGCTTTTGGTTTGCACCTGAACAAAAATAACTTTTACTGACATCAGGAGAGAAACAGCTCAAATCTCTCTGTTGATCAGACAGTTCAGAGGTGTCATGAATGTGTTGATCTGTGAGTGCAGCTGGGTGTAAAAATATTCTTTGTAATAATGGAAGTCTTCTTCTTAAACATGCACACCTTTTAAAAGACTCCGAATCACACCTGGATCTGAGGCAGGTGACAAAAAAGTACAAAAATATTAAAATTCAGATGACCAATCATATTAAAAACATTTATACCATGTCATCATTTATTTTTACAAAACCAAACCAAGGTTACTGCAGTAAGTAATCGTGTTCTGTGCGACTTCATCAGCCTCTCACGTCAACGTGGAGGAATTGTGGCTCATTCTTCTTCGCAGGTTGCTTCACCTCATTGAGATTCACTGACATTCATTCACACACGGCTCCCTGAAGGTCCCACCACAGCATCTCAGGCGGGGTTAGGTCTGGACTTTGACTGGACCATTGCAGCACCGCGATTCTTTTCTTTTTTAGCTATTCTGTCAATGATTTCTTGTAGTGCGTGGGATCATTGTTCTGTTGGATGACTGAACATCATCCAAGCTTTAGCTGTGGGACAGATGTCCTCACATTTGACTCTAGAATACTTTGGTATACAGAAGAGTCCACTGTCCACACAGTGACTGCAAGGTGTCCAACTCATGACCTCTCCACCACAGTGCTGACAGCTGGTCTGTGGTGTTTGTACTGTATTTGGTTTGTGCTTTATGTACAAACATCTTTGATCTAGTTTGTTCCAGTCGTCTTTTTGTTTGTTCAGCTGCAGTTTTACAAACCAAAGCCATGCTGCCATGTTCTTCTTACAAAGAAGATGCTTTCTCCTTCAGCCCTTCCAAGCAAGCCAAGCTGTCTTCTTTAATTGTGCTGTTTCAAACTTTAACCCTTAACATCCTAACTGGGGCTTGTAGAGTCTGAGATGGAGCTCTTTGTATTATTTTGCAGTTTTGTAGTTCCAGGTAATAGACGTACATTTGTTTATGTTAGCTAACTAGTGACAGAATCGATAACTCATAAGAAAATAATGGCACTAAAACTAAAAATCAGTTTAAGGGGTCGTCCACTGAACCACTTGCCACCTGACTCAAACAGGCTCTTCTCCACACAGTGTAATGGTCCCTGGTCTGGTGCCACTCTGCAATGGCGGTGTGGCGAGGAAGGAGCGGCTAGTAGATCCAGCGGGCATGTGGTGTGGAGGTTAGGTGGATAACTCAAAACAAGACCATAGAAGCCAGGTCTCCGAGGCGCTACACTATTTGTACATACGTGTGCCGGGGTTAGGTAGTCGCCGGTGCCAGCTCGTTACAATGGTACGGTCTCTCTAAACAGATGCACAGAGAGCAGCATGCTTGGCTGCTGCACACACACTAGAAGACTTTTTAACTACTACAATAATAGGACGGCACCCCCTAGTGGTGCTATACTATACTAAGGCAGTGTTGCCAACTTAGCGACTTTGTCGCTATATTTAGTGAGTTTTCAGACCACCTTAGCGACTTTTTTTTCTAAAAAGCGACTAGCGACAAATCTGGCGTTATTGGAGACTTATTTATGACGACTTTTTGACGTGAAAACGTGTATCGCTCCTACTCTCAACAAGCAGCAGTGCTGCCGTGGGCACCTCGCCTGTGCCGAAGCGCTCACAGGCGGAGGATAGTCCTCCCCCAGCTGCTGTCAGGGCAGGAGATGTTCACACCTATGCGCCCAAACTGCAAATGAGTTTGGGCGCTGCCGCTGCTCCCACACTGACTGTAATGCAGTCAGTTCTTATTTTACTGTTATGCTGTTTTGTGGATCACAAGGTTTAAAATTACTGATAAACACACACACACAAAGTAACTTTCCCAGAGTGCAAATTTCGGGTCACTTTTGCCGGTCCAAGCCCGGATAAAGGAGCAGGGTTGGAATTGTGACATTAAAAAACAATAATTGCTAAAAGAAATTAAATTTGTAGTTCCAAATAAATTCTAAATGCATTTAGGACGTTTTTTACTCACTTTATGTCTCTTCCACGATGTTATTTCTCTCTCCAACAACATAGGTTACAATTACATTAGCATGACCAATCATGCAAATTAGGCAGTGACATCGTTTAGCGACTTCTAGCGACTAAGCTAAGATAACTGCTTAGTTATCGATTCTGTCACAAGTTAGCTAACATAAACTAATGTAAGTGTTTTAGCTGCAACCAACCAACCACATGACGTCACATTCTGTATTCAAGATTGAAGAAGTTTATTGTTTATTGTCAAAACACAAGTGGTTTTGCAGGGAAATGAAATTCTTCCCTTCACACAACTAAATAACAACTAAAATATAGAATACACCTAACCCTGAGCATAGAAAAGAATAAACAAAGTAAAGCAAGTGCTATGTAGCACTTGTAGCTTATGTGTGGGTGTAGTCAGACAGAAGTACTGACAGAAGATGGCGCTGAACACCTCATCATATTTCATTCTGCACATTCATTCACAATTTCTCCCAAAGTTTCATAAAATACTCATAAAACTATAAATATATATATGTTTTCCATTATGTTTCCATGTTTACCTGCCGTGTGTTTTATTGGTGACTGTATGATGAGCTGTATTGGCAGACTGAAAGCTTTATTTTAACTTTACGTCCTCTTTCAGACTGGGATGAAAGGGTTTCACCCGACACCTCACTGATCACTTCATGTAATATGGATCAGGTAAAGAAAACGTCCTCGTTAACCTCTGACCCCTCAGCTCTCTGAAATTACACGTAAAACAGTCAGAAAAAGGAAAAGTGAATTAACTCATGGAAATTAAATTCAGTCGTAGTTTTCAGAGTGTTTAATAATGTGTGATGAGAGGTTCATGATCTGCACTCACAAAGACTTCATTAAATTGTTTCAGGCTGCTGGAGGCCCACGGTCTGCATGTCGATAGCTGCGTGATCATGTAACGTGATTGGAAATCTGTTCGATTACTTTGATAGGAAATTACTAACATGGTTATTGATTAAACTCTGAAGCTACAGCTGCTCTCTGACACCTGAACCATTACCACACCAGCACATTTTCACATCTTTAATTAATTTAACCTAAAAATGATAAATGCTAGATATCAAACTTAACGTTTAAAATTGCTGATAACATACTAACGTAAACTGGCAGGTCTTAACACGCTAAAACAACTCCACATGCCAGTCTGGATGTCTGCTGCAGGTCTGCTGGCCACATCCATCCCGCCGGCTGTTCCTAGGCAGCTCACGTGCGGTCTATGAGAAATTACCATTCAAATGCCTCCGATGGCAAATGAACAGGTACTTATATAGACCTTTTCAACTCTATGTCAGCACTCAAAGCAATATTGTATTTACTGGGTATTGATCTAATACCAAGTAAATGTAGGACCTGTCATGAACTAGCTGTGTGGAGGCAGATGAAGACCCAAACGCAAAACACACGGGACAGGAACTGAACTCAAAATCACTGCTTTATTGCAGGCCTTACTACGAAACAGAACTAAACCGGGAATGCTAACTGAGGGAACACAGAAACGCACACAGGTTCAGGGAGGAGACATTGACGACACAACACTGAACTGAGGGAGACATGCACATAAATACACAGAGGGTTAACGAGGGAAGTGGGAGCACACGGGGAACACAGCTGACACAGATAATCGTAACGAGACAGGGCAGGAGTAACACAACATGACGCATACTGACGAGAGACTGTCAAAGTAAAACAGGAAGTACACAGAGATTCAGACAGGAGGAGAGAGAGCACATAACATAACGGGCTGGGGAAAACATTAAATGAAACATGAGGGGAAACGAGGGCTCACAGATACACAGGGGCACACAGGGGGTAAAAGTCACAAGGGGAAAACACATAAGGAACAACGTAACAGAGCAACCCAGGAAGCATGGCCTAAATAAGGAACAATACACAAATACATGAAAACTAAGAATACTGGGCCATCATGGCCCAGGACCATGACAGGACCAGCATTGCCAATATCGATACTTTTACCTTTCAAACACTATCTCATGACTTATGAGATGAATCATCATGAATTTGCAAATTCTGAACACATTTTAATGACCACTAAATCACTGTGATTTTTACTTTCCACTATAACACAACAAAACACACCTATCAGCTTTTTATGTATTTTCAAACTGGCCTAAAATGTAAATGTGCCTGTCTTGAAAGCACTTTTGGTCAACTTCTGTTTGTTGAAATATGATATAGGCTGTAAATAAAATAGAGGTGACAGTCAGCAGCAGAAGATTCAAGATTCAAGATTGTTTATTTGTCACATGTAGGGATGGGTATCGTTTAGGTTTTATCCGATACCGGTGCCAAATCGGTACTTTTGAAACGGTGCCGGTGCTCAAACGGTGCTC
>NW_005187480.1:239998-241161 GCF_000239375.1 Pundamilia nyererei | reverse complement strand
AAAAAAAAAAAAAAAATTAAATAAAATTCAGTTTATTTAAAATTCAGTAGTATTGATCCTATCGTGCACCTGTACTCCATGCACTTTCTTAGTAAAAGCCTAAATCACCCATTCACACTAGAGATGGCACGATACCACTTTTTTATGTCCGATACCGATATCATAAATTTGGATATCTGCCGATACCGATAAGAATCCGATATAGTGTTTTTTAATCAACAACTGTTTTTTAATATCTTGCTGCATTTTTTATAAGTTAATACTCAAGTTTAAATAAACAACAACACTAAAGCTATTCTGTTATACCTGTATGTAAAAAATACACTACACCCAAAATATTTCATAGTTCAGCAAGGCTGATCAATCTAATAAACCTAAACCTACTCAATCCTTCCTATTCTGGTATTTTAAAGAGTACTTAGCAGAAATATTAAGCAACCTAACTAATAGGGTTGCAAACTCCCAGCAAAGAAAATGACGAACCACCCCCCACCCTCCACCTCATGATGCTTAATCGACGTAATCAACTTTAATTTGATGCAGCATAGAAAAAAAATGCACAGAAATCAATTATTTTTCAAGAATAATTAAATGGATTCAACATCTTTCTTCAACAGAATTGCAGACTGCACAGATGGTACCTTCCCAAAGGAAAAAGTACTATAGCTTACTAGGGTATATTAGACTTAATAGTTACTATATACAGTAATGGACTTCTATATATTTTACATAAGATTAAAACTTTGGTTGTAAGATTCAGATAATTGTTTATTAAAAGCTAGACATTTTAAATGAGAATAAGAAAGAAAAGTATGTCTTTGTGCCCCCTTTCCCCTGTTAATGCCCTATCGGCCCCCCTGGCTAAACTTTGCTAGATCCGCCCCTGCACAGTTACCAGCCGTCAGCTGCATAGAAACGGATCCTGGTCTAGAAAGTAATATTAAATAAATTCTAACAGCAGCTTATGAAGCTTAAACGTGCGGCTGTTGTTCAGCCGCTGGTTTCCTCTTTCTGGTGGGAAGTGGGGCAAAAACAAAGAAGAGAGACGGAGTCGCGACAGAAAAGCCGATCAGCTGATCATTAATCAGTTTCACATTGAAGTAGCAGCAGGAGAGGGAGAGAGAAGAGGCAGGCGCTCCATATATCGGTTGTTAAGCTTAACG
>NW_005187480.1:226511-238340 GCF_000239375.1 Pundamilia nyererei | reverse complement strand
TTCATTGTAAGTGGGCTAAAGCAGTTAATTAAAAGTAGTCTAACACAAATGTAAATACTGTAATTTGATTATTCTAATATACATGTAACTTGGATGGATTCGATGCTGGTGTGACCACAGTGCGCACGTCTGCTGTTGCTCACAGTGATCCAAGGGACCGCTCAGGGAGTTTGTGTGTTCGCTCAGACACATGAAAAATTAGAGGGAACATTGAAGGCCGGTCTGTGAAAATATTGTCTGACATTAAACCTGTCCTTGGTGCAAAAAAGGTTGGGGACTGCTATCTTAGAGTATAAAAAAACGCATGGCAGGAGTGGACATGTCAGATCAGATGCTGGAAACAAATCCAATCAATCACAAACCCAGAAGATGGAACATGACGGTTTGCCAGTACATTGCAGTAACTAACAGTTTCATCCTTTAAAAGGAGTTACATCAGCAAGTAGCAGAAGCATGAGACTCGCCAGGCCTTCTAGGAGGAGCTCGACACACATCTCCTAGGTGTTCGCTTGGATGCCAGCCCTGCAACCAAAAGTCGAAGCTCTTTCCTGTCCCTACGAGCACTGGAGATGTGGGAAAGAGGCAGAGGGTGGCCCATTTATCAGTAAGTCAAACAAGTGGACCAAGAAGTTTGCCAGTTACCTATTTGAGATCAGTCTGTTCAGTGTTTTCATAATTGATAAACGTAAAAGACGACAGTGCATGTGTCACACACTTCTGTCATGCATTCAGAGAGTTGTGAAATGCTGGACCAGCCAAGATGTTTGAAAAAACAATCAACAAAAAAAGGAACAAGGGAATGAAGGCTTTGTGGTAGAAAGGTTTTCCACATCCTAAAGGTGGGTGGTATCTGGATTCTGGGAAATACTGAACACCTAATTCTTTTACTGTTTTAACGCAAAAAAGTCTAGTACTTAAAGAAATCCTGTGTATATGTGTAAATGATTTTTATTTTCTGCTTGAAAGTCAATGACAAAAATGAACTTCTCTTATGTTTTAATTAAAAATTACACTTTTTTTTAACATGCTCATTTTAAAAGAACAATGTTTTATTTGAACGTATGGATCCTGCAAACTCCCAACAAGCAGAACAAAGTGAAGGTATCGAAGAATATGTAGACTTTGTATGAAAACTATGGCTCAGGAAAACAAAGCTGGAGTTTCCCATGTTACTGAATATTATTATTTTCCATGTTAATCTTATTTTTTTAATTTTGCTAAACAACTGAAGTAACTTCTATGATTTTTTTTAAAAATGTGAACGTCAGTTTAATGCTGTTTTTAACAGAAATATAAGAGAGTAAGATGGGTTTTTTTCCATAAAAAATTATATTCAAATTCTGATAAAAATAGATAAAAATGCAATCGAGTGTTTTTGTTTGTCTGAAAGCAGAAATGCTAGTTTTCTTTATCTATTCACAGTTTTCAAATAATAACATAAAATATTTTAGAAGTCGTCTTGAAAGTTCAGTGAATATCACAAAGAATTTGTTAGCTGGGAGCTGGTAATTCTAGTTGTAGCTGTTAGCTAATAGCCTAACGTACCTTGGCTAACTGATAACTATTAGCCAACTGATGGCATAGCAATAAATTATACATCTTTTTTATTATGACTAAATGTTTAAAATGTTAAATTTAATTTAAAGAATAAATTAAATAAGATTTAAAACTAAACCTTAGATGATTACATAAACACACCAATAACAGCTTAAAATGAACAAATCGATGTAAAATCAATGTTGGTCGGAGAAAGATTCAAAATGGAAGTACTTCCTTGCTGTGCTTCTACTAATTTTATTAATTGCTTTTTAGTTTTTACTACCAGCCTGCTTTTTGCTCTTGGCTGTTTTGGGCGTCGTCTTTTTGTTTGTTTGTTTGTTTGTTTGTTTGTTTGTTTTTTACAATTTTCTGGTGTTTGTTGTTGTTGTTTTAGCCTCTTTGTGGTGCTTTTTATTTTACTATTATGCCCCGCCATGGGCTGGTCATCATTTCATTGTGTCTGTGGTTGTTATAACAAACTTGGACAGTCTTTATCATCTTTTGCAGTTGGGGTCTGATCTTGCTGTCTAATTTTGAGCGTATCTGGTCGTATGTCAGTTAGCTTTAAAATGGAAATGATTTTGAAAAGCTGGTGCCCTGTTCGATTTGGGTTCTCGTCAGTCTGCAGTGGCGTTGAATGCTATGTGTCGAACTGTCAGTCATCTTGTCAGACTCGCCGTGCTGCAGTGGAGGAGACGAGCATTTTCATTCAGCTGACAACACGTGAATCAGTCGACCGGCTGCCGCTGCTCATGTGAAGCCAACATCCACATTTACAAATGAATCCTGACGCCTCGGTGTGCGCCAGGGGGGTTGGAACACTGAGCGTTATGGTGGAGAGGGTGTTGTGGCACATTTTGTCCCGTCTGTAAACCTCCAGCTGCTGTAGAGCTCCCGGCAGACAAACCCACCGCGGACCCTGCACCTTGTTTAGGAGGAAACAAATGGCAAATGAAAAGACATTAAGTTCCACATGTTAGGCACAGGTGTCAGAGTAATAACGCATATCAGAGAAGAAGAAGAAGAGGAGGAGGAAGAGGAGGAGGTTTGTGTTTACCGCCGGATAATACGAGCATGGTCTCGGGGGAGACGGGCTGTGCGCGCCGCTGTCGGTTCACACTCGTCCTGCAGCGATGGATGTTTGATTGGACGGCTCTCGCTGCCGTTTGCTGTCGGCTCTAATGGGCCCTGAAAGCTGCTGCTGCTCCAGCGGCGTTTATTCCAGCCCTCATGTCTGCCGTAACTCTCCATTTCCTCTCACGCAGGAACAAGGCCGAACCGTCAGAACGTTTCAGGATCCAGGAGGTGGAACGACAACACGACAGTGCTCCTCGAACACATTTCCACTTCTTGTCTCCGGGTTGATTTTCCTGGTCCTCCATTTCTTTGTGGTCTGGTTTCATCTTCTATTGTATTTCTTCTGTTTTTGCTCCAGATGAACTTCTTTGTTGTGCTTTCTGTGTTATTTTTCATTACTTTTGTGCCTATTTTTTCCCCTTCGTGGTCATTCTCAGTAGTTGTGTTACATCTCTATTTGAAGAAATGTTGGGATATTAAAAATAAGCTTTTTTTCTTCTATTTATTAAAGTAAAGAAAACCATGAGAAAAATACAGCCACAGCAACACACAAATACACACATTATCTGAATTAATTAGCCTATTCCTTGGCACTCCCTTGTGTTCTTCCACATATTACTACTGGAGGATTCCCACACACTGGAAAATAATACAAAGACATCAATCCAAGAATATTCATGTACTGATCTTGTAATATTAAAAAGTAATTAAGGGCAAATAAAAAACACAGTATTGACATTATTCACCTAACTTGCTCGGGTGAGAGGCTTTACTGCTGGTACTCACGGACACGTTACTTCCTTTTGTTGCTCCTCTCAGCCTCAATGAGTGCAAATGGCAGAAGTGAAATAATACACTGCAACAAAGAGTTAATGATATCTTGATAGTGTAAGTAGAAAAAAAACTACCAGATGTTACAGCTAACATAACAATGCTGACAGCAAAACGACAGGGTCGAAGATTATCAGTTACACCAACCTGAGATGGAGTTAAGGAAAAAACTTTGTTGCAAAGATAAAGTAATAATAGAACTAATGAAATCTATATTACACACTGTAATATCAGCAGCTGTAGAAGTTTGTTTCTGTCACTGGAAGGAAGAAATGCTAGTCAAAGGTCAGAAATTGGGGTTAATATCTCAAAATATTTCTAGTTATATTTTTAAATTTTTCTTTGCTTTTGAGTGAATCGTATGATATTTTCTAACTGATCTGATTTTTCAATAATCGGTCATGGAAACGTCTGTACTGTCATGTCTGTAGCCAAGAGAGAGTAAATAAATAGGCTTCTAGACAAAAAGATCAGTAGAGCAAGGAGTTTATTATTAAAATATTCTTCAATGGGAACCTATTTCTGCTAGAGGAAAAAATGTGAGGAAAATGGTTCTCTGATTTCTTATTTATTTACATGGTCTTTTAAAATGGGCTTCAAACACAAAAATATTTTAATGTATGAAAGGTCAATTATACGTTTTTTTTTAAAGCCATTTCTACCACTGAGGAAGAAAGTCACAAAGTATGCCTTACAAATATCATAATTAGAGATAGTAAGTAGTCAAACATCTACACAAATAAAATATTTCATACTATTAATATTAATATTATCATTTTCATTTTTTTTAATCTAAGGAGGGCAATTTTCATGATACAGTAAAAACAGTAAAGTTAAACAATGCATTGTAATATATTTTAAATGATTTAATGGTGATGTTAGCCCTGTCCAGGGTCCTCGCCTCTCGCCCTATGGCAGCTCAGACAGGCCCCAGCCCAACGGCACCCCTGAATTGGATAAATGGAGAAAAAAAATGGAAGGATGGATTTAACCAGGACAAAAATCAAGTATAAGAATTCATCCTCTGTCCTCTGCTGGTTGATGGTATAATCAGGATGTGCTGAACAGAGAAAGCTTTCACCCCCCAAAAAGAAAAAAAGATTATCCTATAACAGAAAATTCCAACTTTATTCTAAATTTTGTTTAACATGAACTAAATGAAAAGTCATTAAATCCAGCCCCTTCATTCCCTAAAATGCCTCAAAATGCAGACGAAGCTCTGATTGTGTCGCTGATGTTAGTGATTCTGAACGCTTTGCTGAGCTGCATTTCCTGAAGCGATCTCTCCTCCAGAAAAATAAAAACCAGAAACCACCAGAACTGTCCTCAAGGACCGGACCTGCCCGAGGTCATAACACACACAGACCTGCCTGCGAGGCTCGACCCAGGGAAAACACACCCACTGCTATTCCCCCGGTGAAGAACCAACTTCCAGGCTCCTCTAACACACACACACTCGTCTCAGAGTTTGTATTCAGATCACTCTTCTTCTCTTGTTTTGTACTCGTGTGAAACTCTCACTCTGACCTGGAACCAGCTCCAGGGCTCGGTCTAATTGTTAGCAGAATAATGAGTTAAAAGGATTTGAAGATGTTCATTTCCAAACCCATAACTGAGCCGCTTTTGTTTGGCTTTCCCACGTCACTCTCTTGTGTTCAGCCTGCAGAGGAAATGTAAACCCTGCTGAAATACTTTGAACTTCAACTCCCAGCATGCACTCCTACCACCTGTCCTCCTTTCATGCCATTAAACTCCTCTGGTTAACCTTAAATACCACCTTTGTTCCCTGACCTTTTATTCGTGGCGTCATTTAAGGAAGGATAACCGTCCCACATCCCTCTCGGGTCCTCTGGGGTCACTCTGGGTGAAAAAAAGAAAATGCTAATGTGTCTGAGCTAAGCTGAACTTGCCTGTCCGTGATCTGATGTCAGGTTTAACATCAGAACCAGAATTTGAATAAAAATGCAGATAAATGAATTTCAGATATTCTACTTCAACCTCGTGCCTGGTACGGGATCAGGTACGGCATTAGCATATCAACTTACCACTGGCAGCATTAGCTACTGTACGCTGATACTAAGGGTAAAAAATAGTCCAAATTCTTTCAGCTACAATAAAACGGTCAGTGCGACTGTTCTCCCAGCTGTTTCTACAAAGTTTAATAAGGATTTACAAAGTTTACCAGAAATAGAGTTTAGTTAGAAGGACATTAGCTAGCTAGGCATTATTTAAAGTTGTATGTTTGCATGTAATTAATTTATTTGGGGATTAAGTATCAGAATTTCAGGAGCGGGACCACGCCTCCAAACACGCTCCTTCCGGTTCTTATCTATTTAGATTCCCTCAGTTCTACAAGCTGTTCATTCTCGTTTATGTGCCCCACCGTCCCTCTCCTTTTTAATTCTTTAATTGGTTAGCCTACAAAATTAGCATTGGTTTATGTGATCAGAGTCGCCTGAAGCTTTTCAGTCCAATCCCTGGATACAGTGGACAGAAAACAAGGGAAAGCACAGCAGGTCAAAAGTGCAATACTTTCAGAAATTCAGATTACTTGTGGCCCATGTTTGCAGTTACAGGTGTCAGGTGCGTTGTGGCATTTAGGAGACACCGAGCCAAAATCAACAGAGATTAGGTCTGAATGTGTCTATTATCTGGGATTTTATCGCAGTATGAGTGCAGGTTGGATGTGTTTGAGGGTAGCGGTGTGGGAGTACCTTCCTGTCTTCCCTGATATTACGTAATCTCGCCGTGACGCCGCTCAGGTCCTCACTGGCACAGAATTACAACCACCTCTCTGCTTCCTGAGCACTGCATTTCTCCGTTAGCTGACCGTAGCGGCGCCGTGCTTCCTGAGGCGTGTTCGCCAACCGGTGAGCCCGTCTGTTGTCATGGCGAGCAGCTGACGGTTTGCGGCGCAACATTAGGAGGGTTAATCCACATAAATGTTGACAGCCATATTGCTGACACAGGGAGTTAATAAGACTAACAGATTATTAGCTTCATAACATTCCTCCGTCATCACGCCACCGCCTGTCAATCATTGACACAATTAAATTGTTTAATGAATAAATTTGCATTGATAATGGCGGGGCTGCGAGGGAACATCTGGCTGCGTCGGTTTAATGGCGAGCGTTGCATCAGATGCCCATATGGAGGCCGAGTGGAGGGGCTGTTTGATGCTAACTAGATGAAAAGTATCACTCACATTAATTTGACAGTCAGGAAATCACTTAGTAAGACTGATTCTGCCCAATTACAGCCTCCACAGCTAATTACTATAGGAGGAGCCATTTTCACACAAACACACACTCTCCGTCCCCCCGTCAGCAGCCAGGAAAAACACCCAGCTCCACTAAAACACTCACAGCTTCTTCTTCTTCCACCAATCCGAATGAAAATGAAATGCAAATTGCCCCCGCGTGCTCGCCGCCATCACATCTGGCCCAGACGCTTTCCACTTTTCACGTGTGGATCTCCTCACAATTAAAATGAACAGGAGCAGCAGCGCCACAGATATACATTTCAAAATAAGACGTAATTATCCTGCAGGAGCCGCGACGACTTCAGCGGAAATCATTTCCGGGAAGGAAACGTGAATATTCATGGTGACATGAAGTGAACGAAGGTTTTTCTCTTTCTTTGTGTCTCACTGAGAAGTTAGAGAAGTTGTGTTCGATGGATTCAGAGTGAGAAACTCATCAACGCAATGAGAAAACCGGAGAGGCTCGTTTAGTATGAAATCAACAGGACCAGGATGTAAATTTAATGAAGTTTCCAACAAAGTTTGGTGGTAATTATAAAGAGATGGAGAAAGTGGCGGTGAGAGGGACTCACTGTTCATTCCACATAAGCTAAAAGATTTTAATTTAGTTTATTTGTTCTAGTTTTCATTCAAACCCACAGACTGTAGGTAAAAGATGGATATAGTCACTATGATGTCACCAGTTAGTTTGTGAAATCCTATTTGTTTGTTTGTGGGGGTTTTTTTTGTTAGCTTTATGGATGCTTCCATGTTTATTTCTTGGAGCAAAAGTGACCATATATGGATGAGGCATAGAGTGCCAAATTATCAGCTAAAGCTAGCTAGTTTGGTCACGCTAACTGGTGCTGAGTAACATCCAAATAAAATCCCAAAATTGACCTCTTCGATAGGAGCCACATTATTGGTCAGACAACTGCATTAGAAATACTCCAAAAGGCTCTAAGAGCACAAACACAGTGTAGAGGTCCAGCTCAGTTAGCTGAGGTGAAGCCTAGCAAAGAGCTAGCAGCTACAACCTCCTGTGTCGTTATCCACCTGGCAGTTAGAGGCCAAACTGCTAACAGGTGTGTTATTAAAAACCATTAACCCCCTTTATAGAGACCCAACTGTTTTTGTACCACGCTGTAAACATGTTCATTTCTGGTGTAAAAGAATAGGTAGCTGCTCTGAATTAAGCATTAATGACGCATAGTTTTGCTGAAATGTTTGTTATTGTATTGTCCAGCTGTTGTTCTGCAGGGCGATTAATGGATTCTTCCGATTCATGGACGGAGACGTGTAAGTGACAGAACAACAGAGCAAGAGTTAACCTGCAGCGCTGAAACAGTCGCGCTTCGATGCTCCTCCGTGATTCAGTTTTAACACAAACATGTTGACTCATGGAGCGTGTTTGGAGGTGATTAACCTCTAAAGCTTTGGTCAAATAATAATAAGACTAGTTCGACCAGAGGGACTGAGTGGGGAGAAAAGATTAGCTTTATCCTGAGTGTTTCAGAGGGAGCGTGGGCGTAGAATGACTCTTTGTTTGCGTCTGTTTGCTTTACATTTGAATTCAAGCCTGATATCTGCCGGGCTTCGGGAGCGGCCCGGATTCTCCCGCTCTATTCCTCTTCCTGGGGAACAGGCGGGGACGGTCTGGCCGCCGTCCATGTTGGCCCACTCGGCCTCCTCCACAGCCGGGTTGAAACACACTGTGGAGCATTGTGTGGTGGCCCGGGGTGCGGTGCTGCGACGTAGGCGTCGAAGAGACGCTCAGTCCTCGATCTTGGAGTTGGAGCTCCACGGAGACTTAAACTTACTCACAGACCTGACAGTCAGAGGTCTTTAAGATCTGAGTCAACCAACTGATCTCCAATTCAACATTTATCTTTTCAGTTTATTTAATTTAACGCTTTAACTCTTGATTTGACACATTCTGCACGTACAAAGATGAAATTTTAACTGATTTCAGAGGAACGGTTTTAAGTGTTTGATGAATCCGTGCAAAATACTTGATGTTATTTCACGGTGCTGTCATTATTATGCCTAGTTGTAGTTGTAGCTATTTTGTTTAAGAATAAAATGCAGATTTGCTGTGCGACAGCTCTGGTGTGATCGCGCAGCAGTAAATGGAGGGTCGGCTCTGGGCAGAAAGAGCAGCAGTGTGTCTGCTCTCCTGCCTGTTAATCTGTTTGCACATTCGAGGCGCTAACAATGTGTTGACAACGAGCTGACATCACCCAGATGTCAGAGGCATCTGCCTTCTCCAGCCGACCAAATCAGATCTCATTGTTCCTCCTGCTGCCTCTCCGACCTGCACACGGCTGACTCTGCTCATCCTGCTGCTCCAAGGGAAACATCTCCACGAGGAGAAGGGAAGTAGGAAGGAAACAATATTCTGATATTTGTAGATATATGAGAAGGAAAAATGCAGAAGAACAAATCATAGGCCTGGCCTCAGGTTTTCAGGGTCAAGAAGGTGGTTCAGGCAAACAGACCAAAAGGTGCTCTGGCCTTCTAGAAAACGTGTTTCCCTTCAGGCATGCAATGATTTTCCTTGTTTTGTGCCACATGTATGTGCTCGTGCAAGCCGACAGAGTTGTAACTTTGTAAGCTAACCTCATGTACACCACACAGCTATCAGTCCACGTACAATCTAAAATGAAACTAAAAGGAGGTGAAAAGATTCTCTGAAAGTTGTACAAAAGAACAACGTGGATGATATTAAATAATTATCATTATATTAACTTTTAAATGTCACCACTATCTTCAGTAGTAGGTACAAAACTTCTCCCTTAACGCAGTCCCATTATGTTGTGTGCAATAAAGTAAACCAGGATTCAACACATTCATTAAAAATAAGCTGCAGCAATACGAGTGAACTTTGTGTTTTTTCATTTTGGTTTTAACCTGAGGAGTGTGACTGCAAAGGAAGTACAGCACAGTCAGCCTTTCTTTGTGTTAGCTGGCTTGAAAAAACATAAAACCCAGCTGGAGATCACAGACATCATGATGATAAACTCTGTTAAGCTGGTTGTTTTAGACTCTGTGTGCGATCACTTAAATAAGGGCATGTTGCACATCATCTAACTCTGATTCTGCACAAAATGATCTCTATGACTGCCACCTGCTCCAATTTATCATATGATGTAGGTGATTAGGAATCTATAAATAACATAAAAACAGTAGAATGTAGCACAATTTTATCGCACAGAACGATAACATAAACATTTTAATTCCAGTTTGTGTTTTTAATGCACATTAGACTCTGAAACTTTAAAGCAATTTCCACGTCTCCTTTCTTAGTCTGTGGGACATTAACCTTTAATGTTTAAGTAGTTCCTGTTCAGACTGATGCAAATCAAAGTGAAATTAATGTTACTGATTGAACAGGTAGCCTTGGTGTGTGTTCTAGCAACTGCAGTTCAATCAGAGTAAAACAGACCTAGACAACATTTACACAGTTTCAATAAATTAATACTTTGTTCATTCCTGTGACAATGAGAGGGACGTTTAGCATTCCTGTAAGTTTACAGCTGGGCTTCATTTATGACCTTTGTAAGATATGGCTTAAGATGCTACGCTAAAATATACTAAAATATATGATACTACTTAACTTGCTCTTGACTGGTTTATGTTTGGCGTTACCACAATGATTCTCTCAGGTAAAAAGATGGGACAAGATGGCGCCTGTGTTTAGCTTTGCCGCTTGTGCCGCTAGTACAGCTTGCTGGTATAGTTTTATACTGGCCGCTATTGTCACCTGCAGTATTATTTTTACCGTCCTGTGTTTTGATTTTGTCTCTGCCACCAATACTTATGATCGGGGCATGATGTTGTATATCAAAGATTCAATGGAGAGCTACTGTGACAGCTGGGACAGTTACAGGAAATTTTTCCCTCCACCCTTTGTGTGTTCCTCACCTGACTGCATGTTACCGTACATATCGGTGGGATTTAACACAAAGAAAAGAAGAAGTAGGGGAACCAGGGCCAGTGTCCAGGTGCGACTGAGAAGGTACCGAAGATTAGCTTCTTGGATGTGGGAAGAATCCCGGTGCCTACGACCAATTCATCTACTGTCACCTGGTGCCGACGCTACACTTCAGTTCCCAGCTCGGAATCTATGGTCTGATGGCCCCATGTTCACTTGGCGTCCCTCCTTCGACCGCCGTTTTGATGGCAGAGGTGATGTACCACTATGGATATTAGCTTCTGCTAGCCCTGAAGTCCCCGCCCGGCGTAACAGGTGTAGAGGTGCGCACAGGTGTTTATTTCGAGTGCCACTGCAGTCAGCTGTTGACTGCACCAACCAAACGTCTTCAATCAGGTTTGCCCTGCTCAACACTCGCTCAATCACGAACAAATCGTTTATTTTAAACGATCTTTTTTATAAAGGAATCTCTCAACTTCTTGTGTTTAACTGAGACGTGGCAACAAAACATGGATTATATACATCTGAAGGAAATTTGTTCGACTGGCTGCTCCGTCATCGGAACTCCACGTCTTTCGGGACGTGGCGGAGGTCTCGCTGTTGTGCACCAGGACAGATTCACATGCAGACTGATGAACTCGGATTCTTTTACCTCATTTGAACTTCAGATGATCAAGGTTGGCTCTTTGCACACCTTTTATTGTATTTTAATCTACCGACCTCCTGGCCCTGCCGGAGTCTTTTTAACTGAATTTAACGACCTCCTATCATCCATTATTAAATTAGAGAAGGTGGTAATGTTGGGAGATTTTAACTTTCATATTGATGATGCATCCTGTAATATGGCTGTTGACTTCATGACTATCACAGAGTCTTTTAATTTTATGCAGCATGTTTCTGGCCCTACACATGTAAAGGGTCACACATTGGACCTTGTTTTCTCCTTGGGTTTAAATATAAATGACATTCGTGTGGAAAATGTCCATGTGAGTGACCATAGCTGCATATATTTTAACTTGTCGTTTTATTTGGATCCCCCGGCTCCCAAAATAACGATTGAAAGGCGAATCATAAACCTGAACGCCGGCAAAAGGTTCTCTGCCATGTTTGACGCTGAAATGACTTACAATGATTTGGACTCTCTTGTCTCATCCTTTAATAACCAGTGTACTTCTATTTTAGACATAGTGGCACCTCTGAAAAAAAG
>NW_005187480.1:200325-224635 GCF_000239375.1 Pundamilia nyererei | reverse complement strand
ACATACATCTTCTCGGGCTTTAAGGTCATTAGATCAGAGACTGCTGGTGGTACCGCGCACTCGTTTTAAAACTCGTGGTGATCGGGCCTTTCAGACTGTGGCACCACGGTTGTGGAATTCTCTCCCACTGTCTCTGCACGGACTCCATTGATTCTTTTAAGAAACAGCTGAAGACATTTTTATTTAGAAAAGCATTTGATTAATTTCTTCTTATGCTGTTTTTATAGTTTTATTGTTTTACATTGTTTTATTTACTGTTATATTGTTTTTATATTCCCATTTTCTGTGTTGTAAAGCACTTTGTGATTTTTATCTGTGAAAAGAGCTATATAAATAAATTTTACTTACTTACTTACTTAAAAAGAGATCTAACACAGACAACTCTTAGCTCTACTGGTGTTACTGGTTCAAGTGTAGTTGTTAAATTCAGTCTGTCTGTATCTAAATTCTCGTGGTGTCTATGCTGAACTTACAATCTGAGCAGCAAGGACTTGCTGCAAGGAGAGTGTGTGTCTCTGTGATCTGAATATCAAACTGACATCAGGTCGTCTGGATGGGAATTGTTCTGACTGACCCCAAACTGCGGGAATTATGCAGAGGCAGAGCTCACGGGTTCGTTAGCGGCGGCGTTACACAGGGATTACCCCCGGCTTCGTTCCCACACCAGCCGCTCAACTCTGCTTTATCGTAGGGTAATTAATGAAGTAGAGATGGCATCCACCCGGCAGACAGTTTCATTAAACAGAGATCAATGTGAATCCAAACATTGTGTCAGGTTTTTACCCCTCTGAGAGGATGTTGCCATGCCGTTTGACTGATTTCACTTTTAGATGTCATCCAATTCATATGTGTGTGTATATATCTATCTATCTATCTATATGTGTGTGTGTGTGTGTGTGTGTGTGTGTGTGTGTGTGTGTGTAACTCTTTCTCCTGAAATAAAAAATAAAAACATAATGATTTGTAAATCTCAGAAATCTATTTTATTCACAATAAAATATTAACATATTAAATGTACCATTTTTAGACAAACATTTGTTAAATCTAAGATTTTCATAGCATTTTAGTCTGTTTTTATTTACATACGAAGCCAGGATGACCATCTGATTTCTACATTGGGTTTAAAATAATTTGTTCATGTTAGCAACTAATCATCATAGGAATAGTTATAGCCCAACCAAGATTCCTTCATAAAGGAATGTTGTTGTTGTTGTTGTTGTTTTTTATAAGAATAACACCCAATATCAGTGTGAGCTGCAAAAAGCTTTTCTACAAAAACTTTGAGTAAAATCATCTTCTTTATGTTCTGTGGTTGCTTTTCTTCACCTCCTGTACCACACAGACGTTATCTTTATTTAAACGGACTAAACAGTGAAAACTAATAGACGTCTCCAGATGATATCACTGATATCAGCAGCTCTGATGTTAATGTTTAAATCAGGTGAGAAAATCACACCACGGACACACAGCAGGTTTCCGGGTGATGCTGGCGGTGTTTTAGCATGCGCATGTGTGTGTTGGGGGAGGATTTACTTAATTCATGTATAACATTAACGGTGAGATGAGCTCCGACATGCTGATCATCAGTCAGCCGGAAGGCAGAGAGGAAAATATCCAACCAGACTGAAACTGAAACCTTTTGATTAGGAATCAGAGATAAAATAGAAGGAGATGCATGTCTTAACTCAAATCAGAATTCAAGTTTAGGTGTATTTACCTCTAATATTAATAACATTTTGGTAGATAAGATAAGTTGTATTGATCCTTGAGGGGAAATTTCTCCGTGTTGCAGCAGCAGGAGGTAAGAAAAACTAATAGGGAGACATTTGAATAAGATACAGTGAAATAAAAAAGGCAGAAGAGATGGCTGATATTTAAAAAATAACCCTTCAGTTTATAAAACATAAATAAATACTTGCTTCTGTTTTAAAGCAAATTTCATCAAGGTTGTACAGACAAAGTTTAGCATATGAAAGATCTCTACCCTTCCCATAATTTACTGTGGTGATGAAGTACCTTTGTAGCTCTGAAAAATGAAGGGCCAACTCTTAATTTTATCTTGATAACCCTCAAATCTTGATTAATTGTTCAGGCCTTAGCCCTGTTTAAAGGTTTAAAATGATAAATTATCTAACCAAATAATTATATTTCGATTGTCATTTCAGGGGTTTTGTGTATCTTCATCGTTTGTTTTTTAGTTTCTGTACATCTCCTTTTTTTCTGGTTAGGAGTTATATAGTATTGCTAATTATGCAACTTTTCCTCCTTTTCCTTCTACGTCAAGTGGTTACGTTTTGCCCCAGTTTAATTTGAGGATTCCTGGTTTATTGTGATCGTTCGTTGTCTTCTGTGTCTTCCTTTGAGTTTTACCCCCCTGTCCGTTTGCCTTAATTGTCTTCAGCTGTTACTCGGTCCTCTCCCGTTTCCTTTTCCCATTATTAGCTCTGTGTGTCAGCTTTTATAAACAGGCTCAGTCACCCTGTTTATGTTCCTGTTTGTCATCCTTGTGTTGCTCACTGCCTCCAGTTTATTTAGTTGCTTTAAGGCTGTTACTCACTGAAAGTGTTGCATAAAAACGGCATGAAATTCCAAATTTTATGGATCTGAACTTACCATGTAACGTTCTTACACCGGGAACATGTTTTGTTTTCGTGGAAAAAAATATGTCCTCAAAAAACGGATTGTGGAAAGAAAATGAAGGTGACATGAAGCGATGATGTTCCTAAAAAGAAAAAGAAGAAAGTGAGATTCTGAGTTCATCCAGTTCTCACGAGAAGGTAGCAGCAGAGAGAATTTTGTGGTTTGATCCAGGAGTTGAAGCTGTATCAGGCTGCTTTCGTACATATTTCAGGATGTAAGAGTTGGGACCACATTCTTCAGTCCTTTGGAGAGACTAGTGAGCCGGAGCAGTGTTTAGCTGTGTTTCTGAGTCATCGTATATTCAGTACAGGTGTGATTTTGTATTTGGACTTTTTGTTTTTTCTTCAACTTGCAATTGCGCGACCGTGGTTCAGAGGGTTGGGAAGCTCATCTTATAATTGGAAGGTTGCAGGTTCGATCCCCAGCTCTGTCTGTCTTGGTCGTTGTGTCCTTGGGCAAGACACTTCACCTGCCAGAGGGGCCGATGGCGCGATATGGCATCCTCGCTTCTGTCAGTCTGCCCCAGGGCAGCTGTGGCTGCAACTGTAGCTGCCTCCACCAGTGTGTGAGAGTGAATGAATAGTGGAATTGTAAAGCACTTTGGGGTCTCAAAAAGCACTATATGAAATGCAGTCCATTATTATTATAATTGAAGCTTTGAGTCGTGTTTCTTGCTGCCTGCCTTTGGAATCTGCATTTAGATTTTCAATCTGCTAAAATAAAACAGTGTCCATGTTCATGTTTCAGTCAGAGCCTATTTCAAAGAACTTACACTTTATATGTAAATTAGTGTAGATTTAATACAGGAGTAAGAAAACTGAAAATGTTTACACGAAAATGTAAAAATTACATGGTACAAAATCTAATGATTCAAATGTACATATGTATACTCATACTGGATCAATATTGTTCATCTAGAGATGTAAGATGGGTCCAAAGCTGAATTAAGTGTCCTCATAAATTTCCAGGAGAGTGTCTACAAAACACAAGGTAAAACAGACATAATCTCTTGAATGTCAAATGTTCACTGGAACAGAATGCAAGATGTCCTTGTGTTGATCCCTGCGGGACACCATTAAAAAGTTAGTTAACCGTATCACAAATATATTTAATGTAAAAGAAAGCAAACATTTAACCGATCACAGCGACAGGAAGCAGGGATGGATTTCAAAGTTCACCTTCTCGCTGCTAAAATGTTAACAGGATGAAGAAACAGCTCTGTGCCCTCTGATCATCCCCAGAGTTTACATCACTTCACTCCTATCAGAATCCCAATAATCTCATTATTGGATTTATCTTTATCTGGTAATTGGAACGACTTCCTTATTATTTCTGTTCTTGTTATTTCCCACCTACAGCTCATATGTCAGAGGAGGAAGAGGAGGAGGATGTCTTTGAAAGTCGTCTCCTGAGGTTTCTTCTTCATGTGATCTCTTTCTCGTCTCACACTGAAATTAATCCAGATATGAGCAGTAAATTAAGAACCCATCTGACCTTTGAGTCACTAACACACACACACTCAGACATGCTCAGAGATTTCAGGGGAAGTTTTCTTTCTAAAAAATGTAATTTACAACGAATTAGTAACGTGAGTATTAAGCAAATATGTCAGCAACATGAGGCCAGCAGTGAAGAACTAAAAGCTGCAGTTTCTAGAGGCGGCCACAAGAGGCTACAAAAGTCTAACCGTCCCCACAGACTCCCATGTTAAAATGTCCAAATGTACCGTAAAAATAAAAATGTTTACAGCCTGATATAAAAACTAGTTTGGTCTCTCTAGATCATTTCCATGGTTTAACCTGAAAATCTTTCAATGTTGCTTAATTTGGGAGAAGCTAATTCTAACTCTTTCTACATAAAAATGTTTGTAGGCTATAACTAACTACATTAGAACAATTTAAACATTTTACCTGACTTTAAGGAATGTATAAGTTGGATAAACACAAATACAGACCAAGATTTCATACTGTATTTTATAAGTCTGAAAGCTCATCACAGCAGCCTGTAACGTAGAAAACACAAAAAAGTCAAAGCCCTAATAATTTCGTCTAAAATAATGATCTTAAATATAAAAAGAATGCAGGTTGTAGTGTGAGGTGGTAAAGATTTTCTGTGTCTGTCCTCGTTTCCTTGATCGCTTGATGGTTAAATATTCAGACGAGGAGATATTCAGATCACTTCCAGCTCTCTGATCCTCCTCTCAGTCCAAATTTACCCCAATGTGTTAAAGAGGTGCGTGCTGGTGTCACCCCTCCACACCACTGCTGCTTTCATAACACTCCGGTCGCTGCTAGGCGCAGCCGAGGGCTAATTAACCCTCTGATTGCTCCCATTAACCCCAACACATTAGAGCTCATCAGGGGGGAGTGACAAAGTTCCCTCTCGAGCCCGAAGACGGCATCAGAGTGTCAGTGGGTCTCTGCAGGCCGCAGGAAGTGATGTCAGGGCTGCCAGCAGTTGATTTTCACATCTGCAGGCAGCTGTAGCACTCCAACAGATCTCACGCAGGTGTTTGACCTCATTAACATCCAGGTGAGACCACAGCAAACATGCAGCTGATGGCGATAACAAATCCTGAATCATGAGTCTTGCAGGGAAACTATGGAGCTGGAGATGAGCAGAATAGAATCCACGCCAGGGATCAAGCTCACAAAACTTGGCAAAAATCTTGAGCCAACTGTCATTTATTCGTATTTTGCAGGAAGGTGCAGCATTTCCTCGACACATGTGGAAACACACGAGGAAATACAACATAGGCATAGGCACAAATAGAGACTGTATAAAGCTAATAATTTTCAAAATTTGGTTTGACCAACACAGCCTGAACCCTCTGAGGCAGCCTTCTCCAATTTTTTTAGGACGTCGCCAGTTCTCCAGGCATCTGGAAGGACATTTAAAGCTCTTCTTTGGATGTTTCATTCTGACAGAGAACAGTTTTACACTTTTATCTGTCAAAATGATTGTACTTTGACGTCCAACACCACTGGCTGAAACGCAGCCCCAAACCATGACAGAGACTTCACCATGTTTGAGAGATGGCAGTAAAACTCACTGTTGCTGTCATGGTTTTGGGTCATTTTGACCCAGCATTTTCAGTTTCTTGTATTTTGGTGTTTTGTCTGTGCTATGGTTTATTTTTTGAGTCTTTAGTTGTCTTGTTATGAACATTCTAATCGGTTCAGAGTTATTCTACAGGGTGGGCCATTTACATGGTTACACCGTAATGAAATGGGAATGGTTGGTGATATTAAAGTCCTGTTTGTGGCACATTGGTATATGTGAGGGGGCAAACTCCTCAAGATGGGTGGTGACCATGGTGGCCATTTAGAAGTCGGCCATCTTGGATACAACTTTTGTTTTTTCAATAGGAAGAGGGCCATGTGACACATCAAACTTATTGGTAATGTCAAGAAAAACAATGGTGTGCTTGGTTTCAACGTAACTTTATTCTTTCATGAGTTATTTACAAGTTTCTGACCACTTATAAAATGTGTTCAATGTGCTGCCCATTGTGTTGGGTTGTCAATGCAACCCTCTTCTCCCACTCTTCACACACTGATAACAACACCACAGGAGAAATGCCAGCACAGCCATCCAGTATCCGTAGTTTCAGGTGCTGCACAGCTCGTATCTTCACACCATAGACAATTGCCTTCAGATGACCCCAAAGATAAAAGTCTAAGGGGGTCAGATCGGGTGACCTTGGGGGCCATTCAACTGGCCCACGACGACCAATCCACTTTCCAGGAAACTGTTCATCTAGGAATGCTCGGCCCTGGCACCCATAATGTGGTGGTGCACCATCTTGCTGGAAAAACTCAGGGAACGTGCCAGCTTCAGTGCATAAAGAGGGAAACACATCATCATGTAGCAATTTCAAATATCCAGTGGCCTTGAGGTTTCCATTGATGAAGAATGGACCCACCATCGTTGTATCCCATATACCACACCAAACCATCACTTTTGTTGTTCCAACAGTCTTGGAGGGATCCATCCAATGTGGGTTAGTGTCAGACCAATAGCAGTGGTTTTGTTTGTTAACTTCACCATTCACTTAAAAGTTTGCCTCATCTCTGAACAAAATCTTCTGCATGAACTGAGGGTCCTGTTCCAATTTTTGTTTTGCCCATTCTGCAAATTCTGTGCACCGATCTGGGTCATCCTCGTTGAGATGCTGCAGTAGCTGGAGTTTGTAATGGTGCCATTTGTGAGTAGCTAATATCCGCCAAAGGGATGTTCGACTAATGCCACTCTCCAGTGACATGCGGCGAGTGCTACGCTGTGGGCTCTTTCTGAATGAAGCTAGGACAGCCACTGATGTTTCTTCATTAGTGACAGTTTTCTTGCATCCACATTTTGGCAAATCCAACACTGAACCAGTTTCATGGAACTTAGCAAGCAGTTTGCTAACTGTAGCATGGGAGATGGGTGGTCTCGTAGGGTGCCTTGCATTGAAATCTGCTGCAGTGACCCGGTTACTGCGTTCACCAGATATCAACACAATTTCGATCTGCTCCTCACATGTTAACCTCATGGACATGTCACTGGCTGTGAACAAAGAGAAACTTGTAAATAACTCATGAAAGAATAAAGTTACGTTGAAACCAAGCACACCATTGTTTTTCTTGTGACATTACCAATAAGTTTGATGTGTCACATGGCCCTCTTCCTATTGAAAAAACAAAAGTTGTATCCAAGATGGCCGACTTCTAAATGGCCACCATGGTCACCACCCATCTGGAGGAGTTTGCCCCCTCACATATACTAATGTGCCACAAACAGGACTTTAATATCACCAACCATTCCCATTTTATTACGGTGTATCCATATAAATGGCCCACCCTGTAATTAAGTTTTGTTCTTAGGTTTAGTTCAGTGTCTAGTCTGTGCCTGTCATGTTTTCTGTTTTACTTTGAAGGTCCGTGTCTCATGTTAGTGTGTCCAGTGTTACTCTCCCCTGTGTTGTCATTATGTTTCATTCGAGTCAGCTGTGTCCTCATGTGTTTCCACTTCTCCTGATCACCTCATGTGTGTGTTTAAGTCCTCCGTCTCCCCTTGTTGATTGTCATGTCGTCTGTGTTACCTGCCAGTTCGTCGTCACAGTCAGAATCATCACAGTCGTTTATAGTTGAGTCTTAGTTTCTCCAGTTTAGGTTCCAGTTTAATTTAGCCACTGTCCCTGCTGTTTTGTCGTGCCACCTTGTTTCAGCCATAATAAAGGTGTGCCTTTTGGTTATCACAGTTTGTTGTCCTCCGTGTCCTGCTTGTGGGTCTGCTTCAAAATTATGCCAGCGTACCCAGCCGTGACAGTTGTACCTCTGTCCTGACCCATCCTTACATACTAATGAGGATTTGAACAAAAAAACTTCACATTTCAGACCTGTTCCACTGATTTCTGTCCAGTTCTTGCGTAATCTCCATTCGTGAGCCTTTTCTCACTGTTTCCCTTCTTTAAGAACAGCTTTATTGATTCCACCAAGACCATTTCTGATGAGGCTTCAGTTGACAGTATATGGACTGAAGGACCACATTCCTCTCTCAGGTCTTTGCAGGATTTTTTTTGTATTTCTTAAGGACATGACTTTGACATACTGTTCATCTGCTGAAGATATTTTTTATTTTTTTAGGCCTCACATTTCTTCACATGCTGAGAGATACAAAGTTTTCAGCTAACACCTCTTTGAGAATCACCGTGTTGGTGTAATAATGCTGTTACGCCATTATCTTTGGTGTTTTTCATAAGCAATTAACAAACATCAGTCTGGCTCCTTGGGATCAAAATGTAAAGAAATGAGGGGTGGCTCAAGAGTTTTCTTTCCATCTTTTGTTCGCATCCATTTTGAACTCTTCCTGAACTGGTTTATATCAGTTATATTATTAGTATTGGCGTTAGTAACAAGTATGACTGAGTCTAAGTCATTGCGTTTCAAAGAAACCTCGATTAGCGTGACCGTAGAGTGCTCCAAAAGTCTCTCCTGCTAAAACCTGCTGATTGAAAGGAAATGAAATATGTTCTGCTTTAAAAATTATCTAAACAGTAAAGAGGTACTCTGACCTGACAGATGGCCCAGCGTGAACTGAACCTTCAGACAGGGGTCACTTGCTCAGCCAGAGCTGTAGTGGCACCGCATGGTTAGTACTGACCAATCAGAGTTTACCAAGTATGAAATTAAAAAGTCACAGTGGCTGCTTTTCGTTGTGATTTCCAGTTTCAGGGAAATTATGTTGGATAAGAGCCTTGTAAGGATAAAAAGAGGAGAAAAGGAACAGGAAAATCCTTGTGGAGGAACACAACTTTGTTTTAATCACTTCAGTCCTGATGCATTTAGTCACTGAAAAAGTCCCAAGTGATGCAAATGGTTACCAAAACCAAACTCTCTGCCTGCTGTTTTCTCCCACAAGGAGTCCAAACTGCTTTAAAGGCAAGGAAGGGCAGGAAGTATTAGAAATTATATATAATAAAAGATAAAACGGGCGATCGTGGCTCAAGAGTTGGGAGTTCGCCTTGTAATCGGAAGGTTGCCGGTTCGAGCCCAGGCTTGGACAGTCTCGGTCGTTGTGTCCTTGGGCAAAACACTTCACCCGTTGCCTACTGGTGGTGGTCAGAAGGCCCGGTGGCGCCAGTGTCCGGCAGCCTCGCCTCTGTGTGGCTACAATGTAGCTTGCCATCACCAGTGTGTGAATGGGTGGATAACTGGATGTGTAAAGCGCTTTGGGGCCCTTAGGGACTGGAAAAACATACAAATACAGGCCATTTACCATTTATAAAAGTGAACCTGACGGCAGATGTGCATGTGTAGCACTTTTACACGTGATAATCTTCATGAAAATCCTGATGAGGGAAACAGCTGACCTCGAACAGCTGATGACAGGAAGTGGAGCTCTGCAATCGTCTTCATGCTGTTGTGCAGTCAGAGCAGTGATTTGTCAGTTGTATTACACTCGGGTTCGTATTCAGTTGTTTTTAGCTGTCATTACCCAGACTGCACTGCAGCAGAAGCAACAGTGGTGAAAGGAGGCTTGTTACAGTTTATATAAGATTTACGAGGCTGATGTTACAAAGCTGCACAAAGGTGGTTCATCTTAACGTCTGCATCACAAATGAAACTAAGAGAGATCTGCAAAGTGTTCAGAAAACTGCAAGTGACAGTCTCTGCCTTTTTCAGTTTGAGGTGTTCAGAAAACAGCAGCTGAGATTTTATTCATCCCAGCAATGTGTGTGTGTGTGTGTGTGTGTTTTCACGTCTCCTGCCCCCTGGTGGTCACATGAGGCTTTTACAGCAGCACCATCCACATCAGGTAAGCAACATCACACACACACACACACATCTTTTATGGGGGGGCGTCAGCTTTAATAATGTCTGTTTTCTGATTAATGCAACAGTTTTACATTTTTACCCCATCAGTGTAAAAATGTAAGTGTCTGAAGAAGGAACTCCTTTAACATCGAACATCTTTTTAGGGTGACGCGGACGTAAAGTTTGTGTATATATAGCTTTTCATAGACACAAAAGTCAAAAGTGCTGTACAACAATAAAAACAATTAATTTCAATGGAGAACAATTTTAAAACAGAATATAAATGAATAAAAACAGAACATCAGCAGAAGGCCTGACTAAACAGTTTTTTTAAAATTCTCCACAGAGTCAGCTAAATGGAGCAGTAGTGGTAAACAAGTCATTCATGGCTCCTGCACATGTTAACATTTTAAATAAATGTTTTTTCTCTTATTTTGAAAAATTGCAATCATTCCAAAAAGAGCTGCTGTTTTTATCAGCATATCCTTTTTCCTCTCAGGTTTAAACAGTCATCATGTCGTACTTCTTCACTTAATAAAGATCCTGAGTATGTCTAATTTTATCTGTTTTTTTTAAGTTTCCTGCTTCATTTTATGTATTTATTTCTGTGATGTGTCTGATTTCGCCTAAAGGTTCAACGACATAAAGAAACCAAAATGAAAAAACAAACAAACAGCCACACTTCGGAGCAAGGTCAGGTTTACAGCAGACAGAGAGTTTTAATTTGAAAAGCCTTCAGGTCGTGTTCACAGACAAAGTGCAGAAAAGAAAAACAATGTTTTCATTATTTATCTGTCATACATGTCAGGATGACTTATTTATTTTCTGCTGATCATTTATTGATGAAACACGAGTTGATGGATCGGAGCGTGGGGAGGCGTAGGGGTTCGTGATACAATAATTATTCTCCTCCTCAGACAAAGAGCAGCAAACTGATGGCATTTTTTTTGCAGGTGACTTCCTGCTAATATCCTTAAAGTCATTGGATATATTACTGTAAATTCACCCTTCCTCAGACTGGAGAAGTGAATGAGGTGGTTGATTGGCTCACATTAGCATCAATCCCAGTTTCCCAGAAAGACAAACGGAAAAAACTTCCCAGAACATTTTCTGTCTCATCCAGTTGTGGCATTTCCAGATGTTTCCACATATAAATAATCAAACATCCACAGCTGTAAATGTGAATCTAAATGCTGTTTCTCTTGGGAAAAAACACCAATAAAACTTTATTTGTATTTCACCTTCAAGCCAAAGTACACTAAACCTACATCAGGAGAGTGACTCGATTTATGAGGGAAGAAAATATTTTCCCGGATGGATTATGTGTGAGAGAAACAAAACAATAATTCACTTTGTGAATTTTGGCGTAAACCAGAAAGAGTAATAACATGCTACATTAGCAGCTAATGCTAGGTAGTCGCAGATACCTGCTAATTAGTGCTCAGGACCGTCCGGTTAAAATCCTAGAGTTTCACTGTTGGATGATTTCTTTGTACAATAAACTGCACAGCAGCAGTGTTACTGGTCAGATAAATCACAAACAGAGGTCCCTTTAAGGAACTCCAATTAGTATTAGCTGAGGTGAAGCCTAGCAAAAAGCTAGCCGCTAAATCTACATGTCACTCGGAGGCCACGCCCCTAAAAACACAAACTTTAAACCTTTATACAGGCTGGAGACATGGGCTGTCTCCCAATTCAGGGTCTGCAGCCTTAAAGTACGCAGCCTCAACGATCCTCAAGGGCCGCGTACTCAAAGACCGCTAAGGCCGGAAGTGCGAGGCTTGTGAAATGGGACGGTCTAGCCTCCATTGCGCTGATACTGTTGTTTGTCAATAAAGTTTAAAAAAAAAGAAAGCCTCGGTTGCACTGCCCAGGTTGCCTAGCAACCATGATACTAACCACTGGAAACGTGTCATAGCTTTGTTTGACAGAAATGAAGGAGAAAATCTTGTTCATTTGTTTGTTTCTTTCTACATGAGCTTTGATCATTCTCTGTAGGATTAAGGTCAGCTATTGAACGGCGTATATTTTAAAGTAAAGGCTTTAAAACCAAGTTAGTACAAACGTCACTAATGTCACATAACTTTGCCGACATGTGGCCAACAGTAATGTTTAATGTTCTTCGTTATTAAACATTTGCACATAAATAAGTGACATAATATTCAGTACTTACTTTTCACAGTTTACTTTTCGGCCGCTCCGCTTCTGCCGTCTGCGGCAGAATTCTCCACACCGACTGCCGCGCTATGAATTGTGGGATATATGGGACCACGAAGTCTACACTGCCACAGCCTTAAAATTCAGGGAAATGAAAGACGCATTTCATAATCGGCCTTGAAATGCGGCCTTTAAGGCTGCAGACCCTGAATTGGGAGACAGCCATGTACACTTAACATGAAGTCTGTGGGGACTGACTCACTGCTGGAGCCTCTTGTGGACATTAGAGGAACTGCAGGCTGTGTGTGGCATTACAGCGTTGGCTTTGTGTTCAGGTAGAGGACGTCTCTGTATTAGCAGCATATTGGGGGGAGGATGGGCGGGCGTAGCAGCTGCACCTCTCTTGGTGTGGTGAAGGAAAAGGTCACCTTATCCAACGTCTGTCTGCTGCAGGTGTTTTTTGTCCTCTTCAACTTCCCGTAGCTGTCGTCCGTGTCAACAGGAGGTGACCTCAGCGGGAGGCGGAGCTCTGACCTGAGCTTCTCCGACCTTTTTCACTCTGAACTTTTTAATCCGAGAGGTTCAGTGCGGGACAGGAGGGTCTGCGTTGGGCCAGAGTTGAGGCCTTTGTATCATGAAGTGAACCTTTTAATTAGACCAAAGTGACACGCAGCATGTGTGAAACCATGTTATAATAAAGGAGCTGAAGTTAGCTGACTGTAAGCGACGGCAGCTGCAGATGTTTCAGTGTGATTAAAGCAGTGACAGACAGATGTTAGCTCCAGCAGCAGCAGCAATATCAGGCTGAATAGATAATAAAGCGACTGTATTTTTAAAGACACATTAGTCTGAAAGTGTCTCTGATGTTTGTCTCAAGGTCACATTATAATGGATGAACATCAGCTTCCTGAGGGATTGTGACAGATCCGCTGTTCATCCTTCACCTCATATGACAGCTTGTTCGCACAAGTCAGACTCTCAAACTCTACAACTCATCAGAGACTCGCAACCACAAAGAGACCGAGAGACGACCTCAAAGGGAGAAAAAAGGTAAAAAACGGGACACAAAGGGACCACAAGGAGATATAACAAGGCACCAGTTACATAAGCAACTACAAAAAAAAAATACACAAACACACACAGGCATAAAATAATCACACGATGAGACAGAACAACAATGCAGCAATCTCAAAAGTAAACAAAAATTAACAATGGACACACAACTGGCCAAAAATTATCATCAAGTGGATAAATATACCACACAGTAAATGAAACAACCTGGTAATGAGTGGACACAATGAGCTACAAAAGACACAATAAATGACATTAATAACCAGAAAGGCAGCTTTAGCAATCACAGCTGGACAAGGAAAGGACACAAATGGACAAGGAAATGCTACAGAAGGGCCAAAGGCTCCCTGAAAACAGTAGAGGAAGGTAAAAAGCAACAAAAGGACTTGAAAGAGCACACACAGGGACAAAATGAAGGCAGTTTATAGTTTCTTTGTGTCCATAAAATGGACACAAAGAAACTATAGTGGGACATAAATTTACCATGAAAGGCTACAAAGTAACAACAAAGACACATAAAATTATGACAAAGGGACAAGAAAAGGCACAGACATGATAAAATTAACAAAGATAAAGGGACAAAAAAGATGATTGAGAGATGTAAAAAAGATCTAAATGGATAAAAAAAAAACCTGCAATAGAGATAAAAAAACAAAACAAATATGTGACCTGAGCACAAAGGAGCTTCCATTGCTTTCATCTCCTATGTAAAGCACTTTGTGACGCTGTGTTGCAAAGCTAATAAAGTTAATGAAATGTATTAGGAGTAATTCAGTGTAGAAGCCGTTTTCTTTTACAGATTAAAGGTTTTCACACTGGATGAGTGGATTCAGCTTATTTCTGATCTGTTAATTAAAAGCTCCGAGTGTTTGCCACGCTGACGTGTTAGATGTGAATCCGCAGTGAAAATGATCCTCTGCACAGTCGCATGAATTTAAGTATGTAATGACTAGTTTAAAATAATAAATTCGCTGTAAATTGCATGAATCTTCATGTACAGAGTGCCTGTTTCACACCTTTTATGATGAAATCCAAACATATTTAATGATGACGTGTTCACCTGTGGTGTTAATTAAAGCCTAATTCTCGGCCACTTTAATGTGAAATAACTTTAAAACTGTAACTGCTGCTTCAGTCCCAACACTCATGAGTCACCTGCTTCCTGTGATTGGCTAATGGGGTTCACCTATGAGCAATGACCAGTCAGCCCACTCGTAGTATAAAAGCAGGGAGAAACTGCAGCCTTGAGGTTGTTTCTGATTGGGAGTTAAGTTAATGGTCATTAAATCTCTTGGTTGATTACGGTCTCGGGGTTTAATTCCCATTGGCCCGCAGCTCAACAGCACAGCATTAAATTTACATTTACAGAATAACACATGTTAAAAGTAATCAGACAACACTCGATCTGAGAGACAAAGTCTAATGTACACAAACGTTAAAGAAACGTAAAGATCTTTGGACATAATCTTGGAAACGACACTAAAGAAAACACATCATGAAGTAATCCTCATAAAAATTGGCATTACAAAACTAGGAAAGGCAGTGAATTTGTTTTTAAGCAACATTTAATAAAAATATAATTTTTCAAAAACTATTTTCTTTTGCTAAATATTTTTTTATAAAGCATTTACAGAGAAATGAAAAGTACATTTTTATCAAATACATGGCTTTCTTTTATAAAGTGCAAGATTTTTTTATACGAGTAAAGATACTGTCAGAAGAAAGCAAAGACATTTCTACATTTAACAAAAGCTAATACGGTTTTATAAAAAGTAAGAAACTTTTTTTTCCCACTTAAAAAAAAGAGAAAAACACAATGAACCCACTTTACGTTCTACAAGCTGCTCTACAGTTTTCTAAGATGGTCATTGGTCCGATCTGAGCAGGAACCTGAAAGCTTATTGGATAAAGATTGAACATGTGCGAGTGAAGCGCTTTGACCAAGATGTTTCTTTCTGACTTTTTCCCCACTCATTGTTTTTGTCTATTGTTGAAACAAAAAGTCTTTAACAAATATGAAAAATGTTTAAAAAACAATGCCGCTAAGGTCTAAATGCAAAAAAAACCACCCTGGAAAACGTGAAAAATCTCAAACAGGCTGTCTGAGGAGCAACAATAGTCGGCTCAAGGCTTTTTATATTATGAGGTAAAGACGCTACAGTAATTTCGGTGTATGAATGAGGGGTTGTGAGGCTCGGGTTAATCCTGCTGTTGCCCACACATTGGACTTCCTGTGAGGACGTTAACCTTCACCCCCATCATGTCCTGGCCTCTGTTATTTGGTCCACCTAAGACAGTCTGGGGACTGAGCGAGAGTGCACCTTCAAAGCGTGGTGGAAGTGTCCTTTAATCAGTACGAAGAGAAACGACCTGTGAAATCGTCTGATTGCTGCTGCTGCTGCTCTGATTCATTAGCGAAAGTCCCTGCTGACCCATGGCCAGTGAAGTACACACTCTTTAATGTGTACACCAGGCAGTAACACTGCAAT
The DNA here is from genome assembly GCF_000239375.1 of Pundamilia nyererei. Taxonomy (NCBI): domain Eukaryota; kingdom Metazoa; phylum Chordata; class Actinopteri; order Cichliformes; family Cichlidae; genus Pundamilia; species Pundamilia nyererei. The sequence continues at coordinate 208,980 of NW_005187480.1, read as the reverse complement.
GACAACCACAGAACGGGTGCACTCTGGGAAATGGAGGCTTCAGTATCTCCAACTGCTGATAATGTTTGGATCATTTGTTTTAATCTAGCATCAAGAAAATGCTGCAGTTCCTCCAACGTCCACTGGAGCTCCAGCAGTGACTCAGGCCCCATAGACTCTCATGTTAAAATGTATAATAGCAGAAATAAACATATTTACAGCCTGATACAGAAAATGTTTGGGTCTTTCTAATTTCCCCCCTTTATAACAACTGTACGAGGGAAATGTGGATTTTTTTTCCAAATTTGTTGATCAAGCTGGATGCAAAATTCCACAAACCAATATTTGACATCAGTTTCTTTGGGAAACGTTCTGTCGCAGAAGATTTGCAATCTTGACAAGGTTCTCAGACTCAAGAAGGAGGTCCTGGGCTCTCAAACGCTAAAATAACATGAAAACATGCTGGATCGATCACTAAGGAGGTTTGTGATTTCCTCAGATCCTACCATTGTTGAGGAGACTCCAGGTTTATGTGGGGGTGCCAGACTTGGAAAGAATTCCCTCGATCTTTTGAAATTATGCTGGATTAGTAACTGAGGAAGTTCATGAGGTTCTACAGGAAGTGAGATGCTGGAAGAGGGTCCTTGGACGACGTCCTGTAAATTCTGTTAATTATTACGTTTTTGCCAGCTTTCTCTTAAAATGTTTTAGGGTTTTGTGTATGTAAAATAGCAAATTGAATTGTTGTAGTTTACTTATTTTATTAAACATTCAGGCAAAAACAGGATTTTAATGTAATCGTAGGAATAATCTTTTCTTTGGCCTCTGAGATATAACCCTCTGCTCTGTAGAGGTAACGGTGTGTTCAAGGACAGCTCTGAAGGTCAGAGCCACATCATTAACAGACTTCATGTGATCACATTAATGTTCACACTGTGACAATGAACACACAAACTGCAGACAGAAACATCTCGTGATTCCATGTGGGTTTGGGGATCATGTGAAGTGCTTGAAATGAGAATCATCTTTAGCAGCTTCACTGACCTTTAATTGAGGTATGCGCACACATACAAAGAACTGGGCTCCAGTTTTTCCTTTGGTATAGAGTAAAAAGATGTTTTAGTAAATTATGGAATAAATAAGCAGTGGATAAATGGGTACTATATATACAGTATATACATAAGTTGTTTAAAGGCTTGAAAATCATTCGGATATCCTGGAAAATACTCCAGGAGGGTCAGGAGACCTTTCAGGGCTGCCTGTCAGAGTCAATTTCTTTCCATCAGCAACAGAAATACAGTCAAAGAATCGAATGGTTTATGATGACAAACCCATGTGCTTTAAAATTGTAAATGTAGTCCTGGAAAAATGTTTTGAGGTCCTTGGTTTTGATTTAGAAATCATGCAGAGTCCTGTGGTTTTATTAGAGATCCTTGAAATGATGATGTGTTTAGTGGGCTTTATTTCTAAGCTAATGTTAGCTGGGGTTGCTCGTTGATACATGACATTGAGAATAAACATCCCATCTAACAAAGGTCTTGTTGTTTGAGTTGTATCAAACTATTTCATAGATTAATAAAATACAATCCTCAGAGGAGGATTAAGGGTCCTTTGGGAGGTCACTGAGGAGCTGAGGATACTTCCTGTGTGTTGTTCAGTGAACACACACAAACACACACAAGCACACACACACCTTTGTTCTTCCATCTGTGTGAGGATCATGGATTACCTGTGCATGTGTGAACCTTGAAACAGCTCTTTGAAGGCCTAAGGACCAGAGACAGAGCACACACACACACACACACACACACACACACACACACACACACACACACACACACACACACACACACACAGATCTCCCTAAAGCAGGCTGGTTGCTGTTGATCAGCTTCTGATGCAGATCACTCTCTCTGTGTTTCTGTGGTGGGTAGGTGGCGGTGCTGGGGGGCACTGGGGGGTGGTGGGGTGGGTGTTGGGGGTGTAAAGTGAAAGAGAAAACTGCCTCTTGTCTTTTCCAGTTTGGGGCGTCCAGATGGGAAGTCATTTTTTATTCGTCTTGAGGCGGCTCTTCACATCTGTCGGCCCAGATGCTTAATGAATACAGAAGCAGGCCGAGCTGTCGCCTCATTAATACTGCAGCGGCGCGGGGAGCCCGGCCGGCCCGGCTGCCTCGTACCGCCGCCGCCCACCGCGTCCCGCTGCGGCACCGGAGCAGAACGCATCACCGCAACAGTGTCCTCGGGGCCCGACGCCGCCAGCTGGCGCCTCGCAGGAACAAAGCTGCGGCGCTCAGTCGGTCCGACGCCCCTCTGTGTTGTCACTTAAAGTCTTTATTGGTATTAATTGATGCGATCGTGGCGACACCTCCCCTCGCCGCAGCCTCGAACAGGTGAAAGAGCTCCGCCTACTCCTCAAGGTGATGCCCCCTCAAACCTGCTGTTGATAGGCGCTGCCTCTGATTGACAGGTGCAGTCTGAAGTGGGGACTCTTCAGGTGAGAGCAAAGGTGTGAAATGTATAATGAACAAGATTAAACATCAAAGACCAGAACAAAGTGTTAAATAAAGGTCATGACAACAGCTACAGGAGACACGCTTCGTTAAACACACAAACAGGAAGGTAATCAGACTTGAAAACATCACACACTGTAATCAAAATAGTCCTGACAAATATATATATGTACCTGTCCTTTATGTCTCATTGGAGCTACTTTGCTCTCCAGAAAGAAGAAAAATGGAAGTAAGATTCACATTTTCTCCTTTTGCTTTTTCTGTGGTGAAATCAATATTAGTTCTTCTGCACTGAACAACTTTTGCAGATGGTCGAGGAATAAGTTCTATTTTGCTTTAAATATTATTTGCATTATTTAACAATCATTGATGTTCTAAATGTGCAGCTTTACAAACATAATCAAGGATAAGTGTGCTTAAAAAATATTGCACGTATTGTTGTTTTAAAGCTCGACGTACATAGCAAGACATGTCAGGAAGTGACAATAAACTATATGCAAGGAGTTTGATACATGTTTTATTCAGAACTTTTCCTTAATAAAGTAATTTTCTTATGTTAATTTATGACCAATCATAACTCTTGGAGTTTTAAACTTAATCACTTCGGTTTCCTTTTGATTTCCAAACACTAAATTAAAAAAACTCTGTGAAAATGACAAATATTATTAACAGAAAGTATTAAACGTTTAAGACCCATCACTGATCCCTGGGGTACTCCAGAGGCAAAGTTTCTAAATCCCGATTATTTTGTTGTCTTAAAATGCATCAAATTTGCACAGATAAATATATCCAGGAAACATTATTTTAAGGTTTAAACCTTCAAACTTAGCTGTTGTTTAAAATTTTGCAATTATTTTTACATCATCGTTATATGGAGAGATTTGTGGGGGCCACTTGAACTTTTCTTTGGACACTATTGTTATCCCTGTGGCTTTGGTGGCACCTAGGCCTTTTAGAGATGCTGGTTCCTTTTTGTTTTTTACTTTTGTTTGACCCCTGACACTTTTGAGGAGTCCTGGGTACTTTTTGGAACTAGGACACCTGAGACACTGGAAACATGATTCTTTGGCAGGCCATAGCCCTGGGACTTTTGTTGCTCCTTGAAAGATTTTTTTAAAGGTCCTGAGACGTTTTGGATGCTCATGGTCCCAAAAAGTATGTGACCTGTGACTTTTGGGAACCCTGGCACTTTTTTTGGCTCCTGAAATGCATTTTGACTTTTAAAGGTTCTGGTCCTTTGGCTCTTGTGTGCCCAGGAAACCTTTGGGTGTCTTGACACTGAGACTGTTCTGGGTTCTCCTGGGACTTCATGAACCTCTAAGAACCTTTTGGGGCCCTGAAACTCTGGAGCTCCTTGGATTCTGGGGGCTCTTTATATCACCCCCATCACAAAAGAAAGACTTGTGATGATGGGACTTTTGAAGGTCCTGCTGCTCATAGAGCTGATCTGTTGAGTCGGTTTGGGCCCCTGCATGCTGAGGGCATGATGTGGTGATTTTAAATTCATAGAGAATAAAAAGAAATGAAGCTGGAATTTAATTTCTTCACATTTACTGACCTCCACTTCCTTTCCCAGCTCCTTTTCTTCTTCTGCAGCTTTCATAAATGCTTCAATTTAAGGCCTCATTTCCTCTCATCTGCTTCTTCGGTGGTTTAATATTTTGTTTTAGTCTTGATGACCGGCTGTGAAGGTCAGTGGACAGAAACCTGGACCATCTTTTCCCCCTCCCCTCTTCCACGGTCAGTGTAAGGACCATTACCTGAATCCCATTAAAGCCATGGCTTTGTCCCAAACCCTTGTAAAGACACCCCCTCCCCCCCGACTCCTCAGCTGCTGAGTGAACAGACCTTCAGAGGTGAAAACATACTTGTCACATGAATGTAAATGAAATGAAACCTCACCACGCCCTGTTCCTGTTACTCTGCCTGTCAGGCTGAAAAAAGGGCACAGATTCCTCTCGATATAGACGTCTGATTGCTTTTTCATTTCCTCAAAAGAATGGTAAAAAGAGGTGAAATTTACACTTAAAATATTTAACTAATTTTCTTTTTTTCCCTCTGAGGACTTGTGTGAGAAATCTAATCTTATTGTCTGACACATTTAGGGCAAAATATAGACGATCTGAAATGGTCGAACTGATCAACCTCCTCTAAAGGTTTCACGCTTTTGCCATGAAAGCTCGAGCTTCTCCCTCTTCTTCATGTAAGCTGCGTTAACTTAACGAGCAGTTTGCAGCAATCACACACATTCACCTCGGAGGATGAACGCCGGAGTCTTTAATGACCCCGACTGCAGTTTTTACCTGCAGAAATTATCGATTTCATCTCATGTTTGTTTGTTTGTTAATCTCTGTGTTTAATCAGCGGGCTTCTAATTAAATCCATAAAGCAACGGACCTGAAGGATTTTATTTGTTTCCGTGTTTTCTCAAGGCTGCGTGTTGGTTTGTTATTGAGTCAAACTTGCGGAGATGAAAGGAAAGAAACATCCTTCATCCGATAAGCTGTCACAAAGACTTCTTTACATTTTAAATAAATGCTTTAAAGGATCATTCTGCTTCATTTCAGTCTGCAGCTTGTAGAGCTCAAACTGATTTTTGATACCTCAACTTTAGCATTTTTGGTTTTTGGAGCCAGGAGTGACCATATTTGGATGAGTGGGTGCCACCAGTGGTGGTTATCAGTTCACATTCTAATCTTGACACATAATCTGTAGCTGTCCACAAACTTTTGTCCAGAGGTTGACTGAGAGTCGAGTCTCTGAGCTGGTTTTAAATCAGCGGCCCTGATCTGAACAGAGCTGCTGTAAAACATGTCTGCAGACATTAAAGATGTCTGACATCAGAGTTCACATCTGGAATCACATGCTGCATGCCTAACACATCTGGACTTCCTTGTCGCCGTAATCAGAAACATTTGTCAGCTCGTCCCGACTAAAAAAATCTCTCCTTTCTTTTTACAATATTTTAAATATATAATATATATATAATATATCAGTCAAAGCATGGTGAACTGCATCATGGCGTCGCCTCCTCTGTTGCCCTGTTAGGTACAAGGTGTCCTGTAGCGTTGGTGTTCTGATGTTCCCACGGTAGATCATTTACAGATGCGTGATTTGATGTTTCCTTCAGTATGACCTGAAATGAGTCACTAAGCCCACAAACTCATCAGGAAAGTGTTTACAGAGGTTAAAACCAAGGGGCGTTTTCCCATAGACTTCTATGGGACAGGAAGTCCATAGAAGCTATCGCCCCCTGGTGGCTTTGAGACAGAGTTTTAGATAGATTTTTCAAAGAACAGGATGCGATCAGAGTGGATGGAGCATATTAAATCTTTTCAGCATTTTAGAGGCTCAAGTGTAAATATATATCATCTCCTCTTGGTCAACAAACCAATGTTCTGTACTGACAGAAGATGGCGCTAAACATGTTTTTGAAACTTTAAGCACTTATTTTTTTCAATCGGGTCATCTGACTGCTGTATTATTGCAGTTTCTTATCTTAGTAACATCAAGCACCTTGAGATGAATGGTGTTGAGATTTGGTGCTATAAAAAAACAAAAACAAAACTACTGAACTGGACCTAAAATAAGAGGTCTTTTAATTTAAATTGACTTATCGTCTTAAAGCACCTTAAAGTACTTTAAGTACTTAAGCAAAGTAATTACACTTTTGAAGATGAGATCAATTGTTTTTTTTGTTTCTATGTTTGTTTGTTTCTGTCTCACCCAATTATACAGTATCCAGTGTATTGGATGGATGGCTGGATGAACCTAGCAGAAATCCTGAGATCTGAAGCAGAAAACTGTCAAACTGGTGCATTAAGAAACCACCAGTACGTAGGAACTAAAGCATCCATGTGATCCAGCTCCAGGAGGCCTCTGGCCCTGCTGCTGGGACCTCCTGGTGACCCCTCAGACCGCACGTTGAGAACCAGCTGCGGCTCCAGTGATGCAGGAAGAAGCGCAGGAGCGATTTGTTTGAAAGATGGCCGACAGCCTCTTCAGAGAGACGGCCGGCGTTCTGGGCAAACGAGCGCTGTCACATATTTCACGCGGCCGCGCGCTCATTAAAGACGAAGGCGCTCGCCGCGGTAATTGTTTTAATTTATTTGTTTATGGCGAAGACAGAGGGGACGGGCACATGGCACTTTGCTGCTTTATTGGGAACATATGGAAGACATTTATCACCATTTGCAGCGATCGGCCTAAATGATTTTATTAACTAATTTGTAACTTTACACTTTTTTAATCAAACACATGCTGCGTGCTGTAATGTTCTGATAATGCTCCGGGGCTTTGTAAAGAGAGTGCACGCAGCCACAGGGAAATAAAAAGAGAGGAGAGGAAGGAGAGATGAAATGAAAGTGTGGAGGTTTGGGAGGAGGCGGGAGAGGGGAGGGGAGGAGTGTTGGACTGATGATGGAGATGATTGTGAGCTGAGCTGCAGTGCGTGGCACTCTACTCTCAGCTACTTAGGACGTCTGTTTACCTGAAGTCAGTGAAGCGGTGTCTTTCTGCTGCGGCGAGCACGCTTTTCCTCAGTTATTTGTGGCCCTACAGGGTCTGAAATGCCGCCACAGTGGGCCTGAACAGTACCAGGACCGAAGTGAAACGGTCCCCGAGGAGGCTCTAGGGGGTTTCCCTGAGTCAGGTGGTGCAGCCAGGCGAAGCTCCACCCACCCCTCCCCCTCCATAACTGCTGCTCACAGGTTTAACAGCATCACAGGGACAAAGTTCAGGCTGCTGCAGAGTTCACAGATCAGCTGATCACCTAGTCCAGACATCCTGAGAATGGACAGACACGGAAATTCAAAATAAACAAACTTTATTTCAAACTGTTAACGTGTAACATCGAGATAGAAAAGTATCCAAAAAGAAAGGAGACACTTTAAATCGTGCGGTTACATCCAGTGGCTCCTTTTTCCTAATCCAAATGAAAAATGACAAAAATAGATCAAGAAAAGTTAGAGAAAAGAGCAGCTGACGTTTGTCTTTGTTTACGTAAGTAAGAAATGTTTCACTGGGTAGAATCTGTAGATCAGCGTGAATTAAATGTCTTTATTCTTTAAAACAACGTTTTTTACACCAAATAGAGTCAGACTTTCTTCTAGTCAGTGTTACTCATTTAACTAAACTGACACAATAAAACTGGAGAATAAAATGAAACAAAAACTCAAAATCAAATAAAGATTGATCAGAAAGGATGAAACTACAAACATGAGTTAAAATGACTGCTCTCTCATTACACATTTCATGAACCTGACTTTAGGTTTGTGTATACAGAACAAGGCCTGCAGTTTTCAAGAAGTGCTCCCGGTTGTCGGTTTGATTCCTGGAGCTGCCTGATGACCTCTGAACCTGAGGTAGAAATGGCGTGAATGAATGCCTGTGTCTGTTGTGATATGAGGCGGCCTGACGACACGTTTAGACTTCTAAATGAGTCGACATCTCAGACAAATCTTCCACCATCTGCACCTCCCCCTCTCCTCCTCCTTCTACATGGGCACAACGTGACATCCACCTCCTCTCCTGCCACAACACGTCAGTGATGCCTTATTTGTCACCTGCCTCTTTAAATAAAGCAGCTGACACGCTGTCCGCAGCTTCTTCGTCACCTTTTCCTGTTAACTACTTTGCTGCGGCTCATCCCGCTCTCACGTCTCCTAAATAAAACAAAACGAGTGACAGCTCCTTGTCCCGCAGCAACCCCACCACGAACATCTGGACGCAAACAAGAGCATCACAAACACACAGCCGCTCCTACATAAAAGACGAAGCCAACTGCCGTCCTGGAGTGAGCGAGAGCCGCGTGACACGGCAGCAGCGTCTCTCCCATTAAGGCCCTAAAGAGTAGGACATCAAACCGGGTGGAGGTGGCGCCGCGGCGGGAGCCAGGATCATCACATTTTAATAGGACATGTGGCGTTTCTGCCCCCCTCTCCGGGCCAAATGGCAATCCTGAATTCTGCCCAGCTGTCGAGCTACAAATGGCCTGCAATTATCTCCATGCCTCGACCGGTGAGCTCAGGCGTTGTCGTTTCACAGACATGCTGAGAGGTCATACAAGGGGTCATCAACACTTAGAAGTCATCAACACTTAGAGGTCATCAACACTTAGGGGTCATCAACACTGAAGGGTCACCAACACTGAGAGGTCACCAACA
>NW_005187480.1:192053-199025 GCF_000239375.1 Pundamilia nyererei | reverse complement strand
CCAAAATGCAAACCTTGGGGCTGGAACATGATGATGTTATTTTAGCTTCATTAGTCAGAAAAAGAGTTCAGAAGCTCCCCGGGAATCTGTCTGGTTTTAAGTTTCCTTCAGTTCCACAGTGATCCGTGGAGGTTCATCAGAATGTCAATTTGCTGATGACAAACAGAAGCTGCCCAGTTTGAATTCTTGGTTTTTATGATGTAAACACTTTAAAGCTAAATAAAAATGGAGCTCCAAGGATCATAGTTACCGTTTTACCGATGTTTCAGGTTAGGTCAGTGTAAAAAAGCCAAGCATGTTAATAGACAACCTTTTTTTCCTTGCAGCTCTGTTTTGGTGCGGGATAATGGCTCAGAGTGACGCCTCTCTGAGAACAAGCTCCGAGCTGATCGACGCTGTTTTTCCTGACATGAAGCCAAATGCTCCATTTTTCACGCAGAAGTGACTCTCTCCTCCCGCTGCCAGGGACAGCAGTGAGCACCGTAATGGATGTTTGCTGAAGATGTTTCTGCTTCGTATTGCTGCCGAAACACGGCTTCAGGCAGGCCTGGATCCATTCAGGATGGCTTGATTGTGCAATCACATCTAATTAGGTGAAATGGAGTTTGGTTCGGGGCCAAGGTCAACACCAACGGCAGGTTTTAGTGTTTAGTGTTAAAGCTATCATACATTTCTGCTGGCGCTGTAAATCTCCGACTGAATGGAGCGTGCTAATCCATAACACTGCAGCTGGAGGCCAGTAATTTACTGACTTCATCACAGGAAGCAGTGGGAGGCCTGCAGTTTAACCAGAGAAGGTGTGGGAAACGTGGAAAACCATCATTGTTTCCTCTCACAGAAACACAGAGCTGCGAAATTCCTGCCAGTTTATGGAGCTGAAACATTTCCTGCTTCGTCTTCCCCAGAAGGAATGAGAGTTTAAAACTTTAACTTTTCTCATGTTAAATCAAACGTTTCACTGAGAAATACGCTGAAAACTACATTACCCATCAGACTTAGAGCTCCCACCTGTCCTGTGCATGCATACATGTATATAATAACTGAACTGTCTGTGCTGCTCACAAGAATTCTTTATTAGTTTATTAATGATTTCCTGAAAACTGAAAACTCAATTATGTTTGTGCCAAATTGCAACAACAGTTGAGCAAGTAATTGGTGACAGTGAGAAGGAAAAACTCCCCTTTAACAGGAAGAAACCTCGGCAGAACCAAGCTGAGAGGAGGGCAGCCATCTGCCATGAATGTTTGGGGGTGTTCGTATGTAATAAAATAAGAAATACTTTATTTGTCACAAACGCTGGGAAATTACTGTGTTAGAGTAACCAAAAGAGAAAAGCGAGTTTGCTCAGTAGGATAAAATAGAACATGAGAGAACAAAATAAATTGCAAAAGTATAAAATCACAGTGAAGAAGGAGGTCATTTAAATAGAAAATACAAAAGAGTGAAATGCTCCATGTATCACACATATGATACCGTAATACTAACTGAACAGATTTTAATCACAACTTTTTTTCTTGTTCAAAGGCTTCTTATTGTCCTGTATGTTATACTGTAAATAACCATCTTCTTTCTCTTCTTCACCATCTTGTGCTCGTCTGTTGCTTTGGATGGTTGACCGCAAATATTTAAACTCGTCCACCTTCACTACTCCTCACATATTCACCTGTCTCCCTCTGACTGCTTCTAGTGACTTTCATTCCTCTTCTCTCCAGAGCACACCTCATCCTGCTCCCTACTACACACAGATCACATTGTTCAACTCTACCCTCCCACCTTTCCTTCTCTCTCATTGCCTGCGACTATGCCATCCCCCTTTCCTCTTATTTGGCTTCGGCCAACAGTAGCACAGTTTCCACTGGCGCTCTGTTATATTAATGGAGGTGGTCGTTGTTAAACTGGAGCCCGACCGATCCGGTATGGAAATGTCATTTTTGGTGATTCCTCGTAGCTGGGTTACCAGGTGCCATGGAGTGTAAGCCAGGAATATCTGCCCAGTGTGTTAGCTTAAGCTTCAGAAGAACTTCAGAACTTCATTTATGCAGTGCGTTGCAGGCTTTCACTGTGGAAGGACAGTTTCTGTTTGGCTTAATTTAACACGAGCACGCACTGTCGGTAGGCTGATAGTCGCTTTACATGAAAACTGAGATGAGAATGCAGGAATATATCAAAAATCTGAAGTTCACCTCAGAAAAACATAATGGAGTGTTGATTAAAGTGTGCAGATGTGATTTCCTGATTCAAACAGCTGCTCTGTGACATCATTCCCGATCTCTCCGTGAGCCTCATAATGAACTCCAGTGTTTCTACATAACGCCGCGAGCCGCTGTCCGCTGCTTTGACAGCTTTCCATTGCTGAGGATGTTCTTCCTCTTCTTGTTGGTCTAATTTAGACGTCCATCATCCTCGGCGGGAGCATGCTCACCTCACCGCGTAGATTACTTTAATATTATCTGCTTCACTCCGGGGACCAACACACTGTAATCGCTGCCTCCAAATAATTTGTTTTCCACCACAGCTCCCCTGTTTCCATCCTCCCGTCCAGCTACAGATTAATATTCATAACACAATCCAGCAGGTTAAAGCACCAAGCAAAGACAAGTTTCTATATGAAGCTTCTTTAATCTGATTAAAGAGCTTTCTGGGAGTTATCTGCTCTTCAATATGAAGGATTCATTTATGACTGTTGTTGGAGCTTCACATTTTATCCATCAGAAATCTGGACACCTGAAGATGGGACATGGTCTGATGATTGAATCAGCAGCATGAATCCACAGAGTAGCAGACATGACTTTTGGGATTAAGGTGCCCAAGAAATGGATTTATTTAATGTACGATAAATTGAGTTTATATTGAAGTTTTGACAGATCGCACTGATTAAACACAGCCTTCTGTGTTTGTTTGAGAATCTTCCATTTGAGCATCTGGGAAATCTTTTCTTGACTTGGTGATTATCCAGACTGACCATGTTGCCCATTAAAATCAGCAAAAGGTTGCAAACCTGTGTTACATGTACAGTATTCACTCAACATTATCATGGTTTAAATTGTTTGAAAGATTTCTGATAAACAGTAAAGTAAACAGTAAAATGTTTTTGTAGCACCAAAAACAAAAAAAATCAAACACGACCAAACGTGTTAGTTTATAAATTTTTATTTTTTAAATATTAGAAAAAGAGGGAATGCATCAGAGAAACACGCTTCTGTTGTTGTTGTTGAGGACATGCTGAAGTTTTCTGCTGGTAGAGCTGCTTTTCCTAATGCTGTTAGCTGCTAATGCTGACTTACAGATGCTAAGGCTTAGGGAATAAAGGTTGACTCTTATCAGCTATTTGGGGACAGTGGTTTTCATTTCTTTGGTGAAGGGAACGATAAAACACAGGTATGTTTCTTCATATTTTGAGTCTGATGGTGCAAATGTAACTGTTCCTCCATGACGCATGAATACCAACTTCTGTTCACCTCCACCTCTGGCGTACTACAACCTGATTAGTTGGCAGGGAGATGTCCCGCCCACTGTATTAAAAGATAGTGGAGAAACATGTCGGCTTCTGCAGAACAGCATCTGCTTGTGTTTTTAATACTTATTACTTATAAGTTCATAAGATTGCGTCGATTTGTTGGAAGACATAATAGTAACAATGACATAAAAATATTGTTTTGTTTTATTTTTTTTCTATTGAATAACCTCAAAAATATTGACGTACCTTTAATCTTAGTGTCCATACTGAAATCTGAGCTATTCTTTCCTGCAGCATTCAAACATTTGGAGCGATGCTTTATAAAAAGAGGCCCGGGATATTGATCCACATTTGGGGTGTTTGAAGAGGAGCAGAACCTCAGAGGAAGGTTATAAAGCCCAGTTGTCTGGCTTCGTCCCGTACTTGTTTCTGATTATTTTCCTCCTCCAGCTCTTTGACCTCTGAGCTCTTCTACTTCTTCTTCTTCTCCCACCGGTTTCCTCGCTGACCTCCATCCTGCTGTGTATTAACATCGCTGCCTGTGGCGGCACTCTTACACGTGAAGCCATGTTTGTTTAAAGAGTAAAGTGCTGTGTGTCATTAGGGGTGTGGATGTTGATGTTCAGTATAATTTCTCAAACAGCCTCCAACGCCGCTGCTCCCTTTTGCCTGATGTCGGAGGAGGAGGAGGTCCAGCTTGGTGTCAGAGGTCAGGACTCAGAGGTCAGGATAAGATATACTTTATTTATCACAAATAAATAAAGCAAAACTGCAAGTATATTAAAAACACCCCCACCGGCACCTGCTGTCTTTTATTTAAACAGCTTGAACCACTCACTGTTTTACATTAGTTTGTGCATAAAAGAGCCCCAGAAGCTGTTAAGTGTTAAAACAACCTCTTTGTTCTCCTAACAAAATCTACACCAACTGTTGGAATTTGTCCTTTTTATTAGATTGTGAATTCATTTTGGTTTACGTTTAAATAAGAAAGCGTTCCAATACTTTGGGAACTGCCACTCTTTGTGGGCTGCAGCTTTTTGCTGGTGTGGGAGCAGAAAATAACATGAAAAATTCAGTTCTGAGGAGGAGGAGGAGGTGCTCCAGTGGGTCTCTATCTTCTGCATTAAAACCTCCAAGAAGTTTTTCTCCAATAAATAAACTGTATTGTTAACTAAAGATCTACAGTCACATTCTGGCTTGCTTTTAAAAAAAATTTTTTTTAAATAAATTCATTTCATTGCTTCTTCGTACAGTCAGCAGCAGAGTTCTGACCATGAATTTAGTTTGCATTTTCCATTTTTACCTCTCTATAGAAGGAAGAACCATGCGGTTAAACCTTCATTTGGACCAATTATTGCATCAAAAGCAGTTTATCACACTATATATCCAACATGTTGATGAGTCGTAAAAGTGTAGCTCCGATTTACTGTGTTGTGAGGCAGCGGCCATTCGGGTGGATACAGTTAGCCTGTGTCATAATCCACCCGTCAGAAAAAGAAGCCATGTGCCTAACAATGCAAACTTTTAGCCTTAATACAATTGAAACAGGTGAGTTCTCCAGTCTATCCGGTCGTTAAGTCTAACGTCACTAGCCGTGTCTGGGCCTAAACTCCGCTGCAGGTTCATATATCAAACGATCACTATGGCATTACTAAGAGTTGAAAAACTGTCTAAAGTCTTTCATCTTTAATCAAATGATCAGCGTTCTGCTCTACCAGGTGTAACAATTGAGTTTAACATCCAGGCATCCATGAAAACGGAATTTATGACATTTAACGGAGTTAGAAGTTAGCAGGAAGTTAGCTCGCTAGCTTCTATCTAAATACAATATAGCATGTCCTGACTGCGGGGTTTTGGAAACAAATTCAAACGTACAGCTCTGCTATCACTTCCAGCATAAATTAAGACAGAAAACTAAACAGCAGTGACGTTTGTAGGGTTACTGAAGTTTGGCTAGCTGGTATATAATGCGCTACTGTAGTTACATCCTAAGGTTTTAAAACTGAGCTTAAATAAATGATTAGCGGTAATAAAAGCCGAGGGAGGTCAACAGTGATCACTGACTGTTTTAGGAGCTTTTTGAGATTAAATAGAAGAAAATACATAACATTAAACATGTTAACAACACATAAGCCATATTAAACGCAGACTACTTTAGACCCGGAAGTAGGATTCGTCATGTCATCACTTAACGACTGGAAAGAGACTGACTCCCGCTGGAGCCTCTGGTGGACAACAATGGAACTGCAGCTTTTAGTAGGGTGTATTTAACTGTTTTAAACACCTAAAAATCCAGGCTGGAAAAGCCTGGGTCAGTGTGAGTGAAGGCACCTGACACTGCAGGTAAATTCCCACAACACACCGATGATTTTTACTCCTCCTTCCTGTTATCTATCTAATTTTCACTCATCCACAGTTCATGTAGGAGGACGATGCAGCAGAAAGACTAAAACACAGCATAAAAATTGATGACAACCAATCAGCATTGTCTGTAAAGATATGTTGCAAACACCAAGTTTAGCCCCTATCTTAGCCAGGTCATCTAAACTTTGTTCGTTTTGGCCACCTGATCTCCTGAGTGCAGGTAAACACAGATGTTTGGTGTCCATCGCAGGGTTTCTGCACACTTCCAGCTCCGTGTCTTTAAAACACTGATGGTCATTTATCCGTTTTTCTAGAAGAAGTTACAGCAGAACTAAACTCCAAATTTTGACACATCCGAACACACATCCAATGCGTGTGTGCGTGTGTGCACGCCCTGAGGCTCTCTCTGTTACCGCAGTTTGTTCGGCCCACCGAGGCCCGCTCACCTCGCAGCAACAAACAAACAAACAAACAAACAGAACTTTCCTCCGCTCGCCGTCCTGAGCCACACCACCGCAGCTGAGCAGGGATCTAGCTCCGCCCTCTCTGCGCCTGCCCCGGCCCAGCCACGTTCAATATTTGAGATGATGCGACGGGGATTCGAGCTAATTACCTCGCCAACGATCCTGACCTGTGCCGGCGGGAGAGGCTGCATTAGCATACCGTGATGCAAATGAAATGTGTCCCTGTGACTGGCTCGCCTTATCAAAAAATGATGACCCCCGGCTAATTATTAGCGAGCAGGGCCCTCGCCGGGGGAAGAGCCATTGTTCTGCTGGAGGTTTTTACATTAAAGATGGATGTCGGAGGAGAGCGTGTAGGAGGAGGAGGAGGAAACAGGCCGGTTGACTCCGGCTCTGACCTCTTAAATCTTCACCTCAGGTGTTTTTTCGCCACATCCTTTTTATCCTGCGGCATCCAAACTCTGCAGCGTCCTCTCAAGTAATGCAAGACAAGCGTGAGGCCGCAGGGCACAACAGCACCTTGGCAGCAACGAGGGATGTGACCTCACCCGCCGCCCGCACCAGCTCCGTAATCACATCATCAAACCAGAGCAGGTAGTTAACATGAAAGCCCTCAGCCGGGGCCGCAAGAAGCGGCAGGATCGGGCATGACGTGTGTGTGTGTGTGTGTGTGTGTGTTGGAGTGGT
>NW_005187480.1:185164-192033 GCF_000239375.1 Pundamilia nyererei | reverse complement strand
TGTGTGTGTGTGTGTGTGTGTGTGTGTGTGTGTGTGCCTGCAGATGTTGGACGGCATGAACATTTAGGGAAACAAAAGCGGCGGTGAACTCTGCACAGGACGAGCGGCGGCTGCAGGGAAATGTGCCGCTGCTCGTTTAGAGGACCGCCAAACAAAGAGGAGCGCCTCCATGGCAACCGGGCCCCATCTGTTCGCTGCTAATGACCTCTCCTACTCATACACTGTTTTAATTAAACCACACACACACGCGTGCACAGAGTACCTGAGACCTCCTCCGGTTCATTGGAAACATACTGACACATTAGACGATGAAAACACGCCTTCACACGGGCGAACGGTCAGCACTCGGTCATGTGACATCTATCCAGCAGCGACTGCAGAGGTGGCGCTTTCAGCAGACTCTCCAATTGTCCACGTCAGTGGGTTTAAATGCTCCTTCAGCACCAAAAAGCCAAAAAAACACAGCGAGGTTAAAAACTGCAGCGCCGATAACATTCTGCAAAGACGTCCACAGCACCAGGCTTCCTTCACAAATCTCATCATTTTAGACGAATTCAGGTCCTCTAATGTCTGCTTGACTTTACAGCAGACTAAATAAATTCACATAGATTTGTGTTTAAAGCCTTTTAGTGCCTAAAAACATATTGGTGGCCTCCTAGTGATCAACAATAGCATCAGTTTTACTACGTAGCCTCGTTCACACAGTTGGGTGTCCACGACACTTGGTGAGGTGACAACAAAACCCAGTCAGCCTTTTATGTCTGAGGGGTAAAAAGCAGAAAGTCAGTGAATAAGCTGTAGGAGCACAGACAGCATCTCATCAGAGGTTCCTGGAGCAGCTGTCCCATCAGTCAGGCTGATCTACAGACGCCTCTAAAGGTGACAGAAGTGGAAGAGTTGGAATGAGAGGAGGATGAAGGTCATGAGGACTGTGAGGTCTCCGAGTGTTAATGTTGAAGCTGAGTGGATTCAGTCCGGAGTGACTCCAGACCCCCGAAGAGCCAAAAACACAATCGCAATAATTCAGCCGGAGACCTTGGGGTCGGATTTACCCCCCTCATTATTTACACGCTCGTTAGTAGTAAATGAAAACCTGCAGCGTGACGCATGAGGGCTTTATTTGTTGGGAGGACGGGGGGTGAATCTGCTCTCAGGCTGCTGCTTCCTTTACCCACATCTTAAGAGGCTTCGCTCGCCAAAATAAAACCCACATTTTCTTTTCGTTAGTCCAGATCGTGAGATACGAGCAAATAAGAAATAACACTTCAGCTCTACAGGTTCAGATGGTTCGTAATAGCTGGGAATAGTTTTATAGCCCATTTAACTCATCTTACTGACTGTTAATGTGTGTATATATTTCTGTCGTAGTTAAAGACACCTCAGCATCTTCAACATTTTTTGTGCCGTGACATTCTGGTCTCTAAAATGAAAACTTAGCAGGTGGGCTGCTTCATATAAAAACAATTAAACCTGAAAAACGGACCCCTGAGAACGAGCTGAGGTTTCTTTTATGATAACTTTATTTAGCAAAGCTCTGCAGAATTGTACCGTGAGTATGTTCAGAGTTGGAGGCCTGCGAAGAACAAAGTGGACCCAGATTTGTTGTTTTCTGAGCCTTCATAATGTGAGACTTTCAGGGCTGAAAACAGATTTAAGCTCTGCAGCAAAGACTGAACCTGATTTCTGTTCAGTAAAAATTTATTTTTGCATAAAATCGGCTGTGAGCATCAGTATGATGGCTTTACCACAGCCCTAGTAAACTTCAGCAGTTTTACCCTACATGCTTGACCTGTTTCTGATGATTTACTGGAGAAAACTACAAAAAGTGCACTCTGGGTAAACTTTCAGGGCTATGAAATAAATGCTGCATATAATTTGGAAAGATCACAATAGTCAAACCGCTTTAGATCTTGGAGAAGTTTTTAAAACTCCTTCTCAAGCTTTCATGTGACCAGTACCAAAAATATCATAAAATAATCACTTTTTAAAATCCTGATGTGTTTCTCGGCCCCCTCGTCATGATGATTGCAGGGGTTAACTTTACAGACCAGCGTCAATGCAAGTGATTATTTAATGGACATGTTTGAGTTTGATGTCTCAGGTCTTCGTTGTCTCCTTTTGCTCCTCAGGGCTCCATGAATGCCGTGGAAGGAGAAATTTTTACTTTTGGAGGACTAATTGAAAAATATCAGTTTCTGTTTCATCGGCACAATTTCGTCACACGGTAGAAGTGAGCGATCAGGTGAACTCATCCTGAAAAGAAACCAAGCTGCTGGAGTCACATTCAGGCTTTCAAACAGCTCTGAATTCACTGGCACGCCGCCATGTTAGCTGCGGATAAGTTGGCTGCTGATTGGCTGTGTGCTGGGCGAGCTGATTAGCAGGCTCTCCGGACAGTGAGGACACTGTGGTGTGTTCAGGGACTAAACAACAGAGTTAATGTTTCTGTATCGGCGCCGCGACACGACATCGTCTCCTTGACCCAGAGGCAGCGGTCTCCTCCTCCCCGCCCCCGCCACCTCACCCGTCCTCACCCAGCTCCCACCTCGGGGTGCGTTTGGGTCTTCTGGGCCTCTCAGACCTTGACTGACTGATTAATGGACTGGACGGCAGTCAGCTGGTGAGATTACAGAAATGCCGCCTCCTCGTCTGGGGACGCCGCTGCAAAGAGAAACATCCAGCAGCCTCAGTGCCAACCCCTAGCCCCCCCCAACCTACCCAGGAATCTCAGACGTTGGGGAAATTAACGCTGGGATGGAGGAGGGGTGAAGGCAAACCGCTTGCCAAGCCATCTGAGATCTTCCTCCTCCTCTCTCTCCTTTTTCGATTTTGTTTGTGCCCGCCGCCGATTCCCCGGCCGGAGTTTTTCGGCTCAGCGTCAAATCCCCGCCGTCCTCACGGATTCTCTAGATCTCATTACAGTCAATGAGGCTGCAAAGACTTTCAGATCAAAGTGAAAGACTTCAGCCTCTGAAGGAAGCATGAGGGAAGAGGGGGTAGGTTGGAGGGAGGTGGGGGGGTTCGCGCTTGCCAAGCCATGTGAGAACCATCCAGGAACGCCAGGAGCTGAATCCGAGTGCTGCTCAGTTTTCAGGTATCCAAAACATGGCGTAAAGGAGGTCCAATCCAAACCACAGCGGGGGGATTCACACAGAAGTGTTGTACTTTTCCTGCTCTACATTTATCTGACAGCTTTAGTTAGTTTACAGACTTACAGTATTGAACAGAAGCTGCGCTTTGCCTCATGATAACGGCATGACGTGCAGAGTGTTCATGCACCAGGAGTTTAACCAAATATAAGGAAGCAACGAAAAATGATGATGCCCAGGTCATTCCCACCCATCTCCTCAGAATCAGCTTCTTGTACAGCGATAATTATTAATGATACGACGCTTTGAGGTTTTGGGAGAACTTTTCCAGGATATAAACTTTGAAACACTTCAAACTGTTACACAGAACATGTGAACGCTGATGTTATTTATATATATCACAGCCAGAAACTGCACTCAGTGTGTGGGAATGTGGAGGTTTTAATTTACCAGCAGGAATCACAGCTATTGCAGCTAGTAGATGAACGTGCAGGTGAAAGTAAGATCTTATTCTAGCAGTCAACTATTCGACATGCTGAACTGAGCCCTGAAATTTTACCAAGGATGCACTTTTTTGAAAACATCCAGTTTTTATCCGAGCTTGAATTTATTTTTCAGCCTTGAAATTTTCACGTGGATACCGATGATGTTACGAGAGCTCAGAAATGCTGAAAGAAACCAATTTGGAAAATCTTCATTATATGAATGTAAAATTCTGCACAGCTTGATTAAATTTACTAAAGTTTAGTATATTAGAAAAATCATTTGATTCTGAGGGGGTCAGGTGGGAATGTTTATGCAGATTTGGCTGATTTTATGTAAAAAGACACTAAATGTTGTGACCCTAGACTGTGCAACAGCTTGATTGGCTCATATTATTTCTGTCTATTGATTGGCTCTTTATTGTAACAGAGGTTACACGTGTCTTACTGTCTTTATTTCTTTGGTTTACCAAATCTGACAAAAACTGTCCTCCAGGCATTCCTGAGTTTAAATGATTAACCAATCGTTAATCAGTACACCTGCTGATGGAAAGTTATTGTCCATCATTTTAGTTTCCTACAGGAAAGTGCTACCAACAGCGATTGTCAGACCACTGAGCAGCAGCATCAGCATCTTTCAGCTGAGGCATCTACACTGAATTCTCAAGGTCCTAAATTCCTCATGTTTCAATTAAATCTATAAAGCACCAAATTACATCAACAGTTACCTCAGGGTGCTTTATTATGTAAGGTCCTAAAGACCCTACAAAAAAATTACCCCATGAGCAAGCAGATGGTGACTGTGTGAAGGAAAAACTCCCTTTTAACAGGAAGGAAAGTCAGATAATGATCACATGACCACCAAGGAGGTTCTAAGAAGATGGGTCTTGTGCAAACTCCACCAGAAGAGTTCAACTGGGATCGGGGTCGTCATGTGCTCGGTGAGGGTTCAAGTCCAGCAGCTACGCAGCCACGAGTAGTGTGATTGGTTTTAGGCAGTCACATGTTCTGATAAATAACAGAGCAACAGTTGTGAGGCGCTTCCCCTCCTGCAGGACTCTGACTGTTTGTTGGACTTCTTCTCCACGCCCGCTAATAAATAATCGACAAACCGGCGAGTTTGGTACCGTTTGCATAAACATCATGCATGCATGCATGCATACATTCGCAGCTCCGTGTCAGACATAAATCCTCGGGGCTTCCTATTTTAACATATTCATTACCGTCAGCCCGGTGCTCATTTCCAAGTCGGAGGTGCTAAGCAGCCATAATGCTCGGCGCCGGATGTCCAGGGCAGGACTCCGCGGGCCTGAGCATGAATAAATTGACCGGGTCTCAGGAAAGTCGGCGCTGCGTGTTGTAATGAGGGTGAGACGATGTTGGGTGGAGATCCCTGAACCCTCGCCGTGATACACCTTACGCCACCACCTCTGATTTACGAGGACACACAGCCTTTGTTCGCCACAACGTTCAAGGGTTTATGGCCTTCTCTGCTCACCGCCATCACTGTTTAAATTAGAGTCACGTGACTCTGACAGTAGCTCACTGCTGTGTGCATTTACTGACTCTCAGTTTGGCTTCAGTGTGCGTTGGTATGCTGAGAGAGACAGCTGTTCACCAATAAACACTTTACGGGATAAATGAGGGAGCTGTTTGTGTCTCTGAATGTTTTAAACCCTCAACTCTCAGGACAAAGTCTCACTTTCACAGTAACGCTTATTTAATGAAGCCATACAAAGTTTTAGCTTCATCCTCTGAAAATCCTCTGAGGTGCTCCAAATACGTTGGGGTGGAATTAAATTTGATGCTTTTGAATTTGTGTTTTCAGCATTTTTTAGACCCTCGTAGCTTCATAAGTGCAGGAGAAATCCACATTAAAGTTTCAGAGGTAAGAAAACAAATTTAAGCTCTGTTAGTGTCACAGTTTGAAGACTGTTTCTGTTCAGTGCGTTTTTTTCTATGTAAAACCAACTTTCATGGCATATATCATAGTTTGAGCATTTTGAGTTTATTGCATTCTGGGTAAAGGCTCATATCACATTGTGGGTTAGGTTGCTGCTCAGAACAAGTTATATTATATGAAAGGTCTCCAGGATCTTCTAGCCCCGATACGCTCTGTTATAATCTGGTGACTTTTGAGTTTTAACCCTCTTCTATCTGCTTTAAGGGTCTGTAGGTCTGATTAGTCTTCATTAAACATACTAAAATAAGGTGATTCTGAGAGGATCTGAGGAGATTTTTTCCTTCAGATTTGATTGATTTAATATCCACTGACCCTCAGTCAGCTCACATTTAGACTGGATTTGTTATAGTTCAATACTTTAAATTAGTTTTTATATTTAGTTGATTTTAATGGAGTTTTTTTTGTTTGTTTTATTTTCAGTTTTGAAAGTTTGACTGTTTCAATTTAGTTTTTGTTGTTTAAAAAAATCTATAATATATAAGTTAGATAACATCCGATTAAAAACCTGGAATTTCACTCACCAACACTGGAGCTCAGATTTCTTCTTGGACGTTAAGCTCACAGCAGTCATATTATTGGTCAGATTAAAAATGCTCCAAAAGGCTCCAACAGCACAAACATGGTCCAGAGGTCCAGTTCACTAGCAGCCACAGCTACCTTTGTCACAATTCACCTGCCAGGCAAAGAGGTCACACCCCTAATAATGCAGTTGTTATGAAGTTGCTAGTTTTTGTATCAGGCTGTTAACGTTTATTTGTGCTGTAAGGTTTTTTCCCCATGTGAGTTTACGGGGACTGACTCCCTGCTGGAGTCTCTGGTGCACGTTAGAGGAACTCCGGGTTTTAGCGCTCTATTTTTCAGCGCTGAGGTCTTCGTGTTGGGCCGTGAAAAATCGGATCTTTTTATTTGAAGAAAGTAAAAATAATAAAAATTTTAATAACAATTGCCGGCAAGATGGACCAATCAGAGATGTATATGAGAGTTAACAGCAGTGACTCCGTCTCCTCAGGCTAAACTCTGATAAAAGTCAAAGTGGCCTCTAAAACTCAGAGCCGGTTTGACCAAAATGCGTCAGTGTGCAGATTAAAACACGACACGGAAACGGAGCTGGGGTTGAGGGTTTCACTGTGAGCACGCTCAGCTGGATGTGTGCCAGGCTGAGTGGCTGCTAGGTGAGTGGGGGTGGGGTGGTTAGGGGTGATGATGAGGATGATGAGGATGGTGGTGTTGGGGAACCTGCAAGCGCCATGTTTGACCTTGGGCTGTACAACTGGTTAACACTTGGTGTGTCAAACAGGGACCCTCACAGTGTGTGTGTGTGTGTGTGTGTGTGTG